>NW_027133481.1:0-8474 GCF_026122565.2 Emydura macquarii macquarii | reverse complement strand
GTTAGAAAGAATCAAACAGATTGTTCTAACATTTTCTTTCACCACTGGCCTGACACCAGGTCTCAGACACAACGCCCATAGGTGCTTATCAGTCCAGCTCTGATCATTATACCTTGACTTTAGCAAAGCTTTTGATACGGTCTCTCACAGTATTCTTATCAGCAAGTTAAAGAAGTATGGGTTGGATGAATGGACTATAAAATGGATAGAGAACTGGCTAGAGCATAGGGCTCAACGAGTAGTGATCAACGACTCCATGTCTAGCTGGCAACCGGTCACAGGCAGAGTTCCCCAGGGGTCGGTCCTGGGGCCGGTTTTGTTCAACATCTTGATTGATAATCTGGAGTATGGGGTAGATTACACCCTCAGCAAGTTTGCGGATGACACTAAGCTGCGGGGAGTGGTAGATACCCTGGAAGGTAGGGATAGGATACAGAAGGACCTAAACAAACTGGAGGATTGGGCCAAAAGAAATCTGATGAGGTTCAACAAGGACAAGTGCAGAGTCCTGCACCTAGGAAGGAAGAATCCCATGCACAGCTACAGACTGGGGACCGATGAGCTAGGCAGCAGTGCTGCAAAAAAGGACCTGGGGGAAACGGTGGATAAAAAGCTGGCTATGAGTCAGCAGTGTGCCCTAGTTGTCAAGAAGGCTAATAGCATATTGGGCTGCATTAGGAGAGGCATTGCCAGCCGGACGCGGGAAATGATTATTCCCCTCTGTTCGGCATTGGTGAAGCCGCATTTAGAGTATTGTGTCCAGTTTTGGGCCCCCCACTACAAAAAGGATGTGGACAAGTTGGAGAGAGTCCAGCGGAGGGCAACAAAAATGATTAGGGGGCTGGAGCACAAGACTTATGAGGAGAGGCTGAGGGAACTGGGCTTGTTTACTCTGCAAAAGAGAAGAATGAGGGGGGATTTGATAGCAGCCTTTAACTACCTGAAAGGGGGTTCCAGGGAGGATGGGGCTAGGCTGTTCTCGTGGTGGCAGATGACAGAACAAGGAGCAACGGTCTCAAGTTGCTGTTGGGGAGGTCTACGTTGGACATTAGGAAAAAGTTTTTCACTAGGAGGATGGTGAAGCAGTGGAATGGGTTACCTAGGGAGGTGGTGGAATCTCCATCTTTAGAGGTTTTTAAGCTGAGGCTTGACAAAGCCCTGGCTGGGATGATATAGCTGAGGTTATTCCTGCTTTGAGCAGGGGTTTGGACTAGATGACCTCCTGAGGTCTCTTCCAAATCTAATATTCTATGATTCTGTGATTACTGAACAGAAACAGCAACTCTCAACTGAGTTTAATTAGCTTTGTCTTTAAACATTGAACGGGGAAAAGGCAAAGCATGTCTAGGACTCTTTGGCACCAGCCACACGACCATATAGGAACACCTGTCCCCAGCCTCTGTCCCTTTCCCTGGGATTTGGCACTTCTGCCCCTGCTTAGCGAGGAAGGTTCAGTTTGGGGTCCCCTCATTCAGTTGTATGCAGTCCAATAAAAGACATCATCTCATCCACCGAGGCCCTCAGTGAAGATTGAGAAGTATGTTCTGCTGCCCTTTATTCATCAAATAAAGAAAACATTTCATTACCCTTTACTCACACAAAAAGGAGAATATTTCAGTAAAACTCATTGGTCAGTTTGGTACAGCAGCTCTATCATGCTGTGTATCTAGGCAGAGTAGGTCAACACAAAAACGGCCTGTTCCTGACATCTTATCCCCCAGCTCATCACGAGAGGTGAAGTGAGAGCTCATTCACACCATGATTACACCAAAATATTTAAAACTTCCTTTTCTCCCTACATCTGTTGGGCCTAGATTTCTTCTTGTTCTCCCACTTGTCCAAACAGGTCAGATGAGGTGGCCGAGTGGTTAAGGTGATGGACTGTTAATCCATTGCGCTCTGCATAAAGGGTTTGACTTCCATTCTCATTGGTTGCATTTGTTCTTCTCCCTCCCAATCCAAACAACGCTGCTTCCTGCAAAACAAATAAAACAAAAAAACCCTATATTGCCTTAGTTTGCTTATATGAAAGTCATGTGAGACAGTCTAAAAAGCCCTTCTAAAGTTGAGATACATCACATCTACTGCTTCCCCCATTCACAACACTTATTAACATGGCAAAGAAAGCCGGTAGTTTGGTTCAACATGATTTTTTCTTGACAAATCCAAGTAGATTGTTACTGATCACTCGTGGTACAGCAACAGTCTCCTTTGGCAGTAGGGCCTGAGGTAACTCTACTCCGCCTTGGACAAACCTTTTCTCTTTTCCCCTCGGCGCCTCTCTCACGGAGCGTTTCGGGTGCCAGGCTTATTTCAGGCCTGAGGAGCGCCCTTTGACCCCACGGGAGGCGGGTAGTTCCAGGCAGGGCCCCAGGAGGCACCTTTCTATGGCTCCTGCACAGGGCTGTAGAGGTGGCAGTAAAGTCCTGGAGGCTCAGAGCTACATCAGTCCTTTCTGCCAGCTGGGGCTGGGGATTTTCCTTCTCTGCCTCTGTGGCCATGGAGAAGCACGATCACCTAGTCTGGGGGAGTCTCTTCTTCTGCCACTGCCACTGCACACCTTCCAACAGCTTCCTTCTCTTCCCCCTACCCTTTGGGGGAGGCACATTTAAGTAGATTTAGACCCAGAGTAGCCCTTAATTGGGTCCAGGTGTCTCTAACTGACCTGCAGTAACCTCTCCATGCCTGCAGGGAAAGGGGCCTTTAGCGTTCTGGGGCTCACATCCCTGCCTTGGTCTCCCCTTTTGGAGGGCTGCTGCCGCCTCCGCCTGGGAGCCCTGCTGCTGCTGCTTCTGGTGCTTGGGGGCCCTGCTGGCCTGCATTCTCCTTGGCCAGGAGGGAGAGCGTGTGCCTGGGCCCAGGACCCCGTTCCCCAACGCTCCCTCTCGCCCCGACAATCTGCCCACGCCCGTGGCGACTGGCCTCACCACCACTGCTGTGCCACCAGGCATCGGTCCCGGGGCACCGCCGGTGGACGCCTTGAGTAGGGGCTCCGGGGACTCTACTGCTGCCACAGCTCCTGCCCTCTCTGCTCCGGGAGTGCGCCCTCGGCTGGTAAGAAGGGTCAGGGGGGCAAAAGAAGTTCAAGGGCCTCCCCGGAGGGCGATGTCTCCTGTGGCGGGGCCCCCTCCCCTTCTACCCTCCCCTGCAGTCCCTTCCACCGGCTCTGGGGGCAGCACTGATCCCAGGGCATACGCCCAGGTGGCTGCAGGCCCCCCGCTCACCGCCTTGTCACCTGCCCCGACCGCTGCCTCCTGCACCATCCCTGAGGGCTGGGGCCCCTTTCCCACCCTCACTAGGAAACACGGGGTCCGATGCCTCCTGGTGCCCGCCTCACCCCATGTGGAAACTTACATGCGGGCGCTAGCACAGGTGGTGGGGCCCACGGCCATGGTGGCGGCCTCCAAGATGTACAGGAAGGCGGTGTTCTTCCTGGGATCTGAGGCCGCTGCTGAGGAGGCGGTGGAAACGGGCCTGGCGGTGGGGGGCTTCCATGTCCCCGTGGAGCCCCTGGAGGATCTGGGTGTACGGGTGGTCCTCACCTCTGTCCCACCCTTCCTCCCCAATGCCGCCCTTCTGCCTTTCCTCTGCACCCTGGGGATGCCCGTCTCCACCATCAGCTACTTCCCCTCGGCTGCAAGGACCCTGCCCTCCGCCACGTCCTCTCCTTCCGCCGGCAGGTGCAGCTGCAGCTGATGACACATGACGGGGAGGCGCTCAAGCGGTCGTTTCTGGTGCCCCATCAAGAGGCCCGGCACCGGGTCCACTACTCAACAGGGGAGGCCCAGTGCTACCTCTGCTGGGCAGGCGGGAGTCCCGGGACCCCTGAGACCCAGAAGTCGCCAGCCAAGCCAGCAGCGGTGACCCTTGCCATCCGGTTCCTGTGGCCGTCCCTCCTCCTCCGTCACAGGACATGACCTCTGCTTTGACCCCGGAGGTGCCTCCCCTGAGATGCCTGTGCGAGCGGGCGGGCCCTGCCAATGCCGGCGCAATCCGGTCGGGCCTGCGGAAGAGAGGGAGCCAGGGCCGCCACTGTTGGGCATTGGAGGGGGCTCAGCCCGGGGGGGAGCCTCTCCTTCACCCGCTGCCCAACACCTGCCTTCCCAAGCCCTATCCCCTGTGCTCTTGCGCCCTGGTCCTGCCCCCGCTGCCCGGCCTTCCGCCTCATAGGGCTGAGTGCTCGTGCAGGGCAAGTGTAGGAAGTGCAAGGCCAGAGCTCAGTACCCCACTTGTCACTGAAGGGGCAGAGAACCCCTGCAAGACCATGAAGGAGGCTGCTGGAGCCAGGCCGTCTGCTGCGCCCCCTGCCAGAGCCCAGCACGCAGCAGTGGCCGAGGAAGGCAGGGTGGCAGTTGTGGGATGCACTATCTCCCTCCTGGAGCCCCTCCTCGAGGAGTCCCTGATCAGAAACCCCCCCGCCCCCCTGTCATCCGAACCCCCCGCCGGTGCCGGAGCTACGGCTTCTGCGGCCACCACGGGGAGGATTTCATGAGGGGGGCGGGACCTATCACCTCTGTTCACCGAGATCGATGCTCTGGGTTTGACCCCCGCCAGCCAGCGGGTGGACAATCCCCCCCATGGAAGGTCTTGATGTGGGCAGCACCCAGCCACCTCTCTTCCTCCCCTCCCTCCTTCCCCAGGCTGCTGCCCCCGCTCCCGTCCCCGGGAACCCCGAAGCCCCTCTGCCCGGCTGACTGGCGGCACCCCACCAACACCGACAAAGCCCTTGTGGCTATGGCCAGGGCTAAGCAGCCAGGCTCTGGGCCACCGGGCGCCCCCTCCCCGGCTGTGGGACAGCCGCCCCCTTTCCCGCCGGGGGTGCCAGCCCTGCTGTGCCTGCACTGGGGCCAAGAGTCACAGGCACTGGGAGTCCCGAGCCCGACCCCATGATGGACACCCCCACCTTGCCTGCCTCTCTAGCTCCCATCCCCGATCAGGGGGCACTGCACCCCTCCGTCCTGGTTGCTTTGGCCGCAGACCCAGCCCCAATCCTGGCCCTGCCCCCTCCCCTGCTCTGAGTCCTGACCCTTCTCTTGCCCCAGCTCCCTCCACCCTCCCTGATCCCGATCCCCCTCCAGCTCCCATCCCCACCCCCGACCCATCCCCTCCTCCCCTTGCCACCTGTGCCTCTGCTTCCCCTGGAGTCGTCTCCTTTCCCCTTGTGTGCTGCCATGGAGCGACCTTTGCCTTCACCTCTCCCAGCCCACTCGGGGCTGCTGTCTTCCCTCCTCCGCCCCCGCTATTGCCCATCCCGACCCACCGTGAGGCTGCCGTAGGGGCCAAGCCGGAGGATGACCCCCCCAAGGTGCTGCGCGATGAGCTGTGCGCCTTTCTCTGGGACATGCGTGGCACCCGATACTCTGTGGCATTCCTGCAGGAGACCCATACGGATCCAGCCGCCGAGGCCAGCTAGTACGTGGAGTGGGGGGACAGGGTGTTCCTTAGTCACCTCTCCACCCACGAGGGTGGAATAGCCATCCTGTTCTCCCCCGACCTGCAGGCCGAGGTGCTGGGAGTCTCCGAGGTCATGCCGGGCCACCAGCTGCACCTCCAGGTCCGCATGGAAGGGAGACGTTGGACCTTGTCAACGTCTATGCTCCAACATCGGGCCCAGAGAGGGTGCGGCTTTTTCAGCAGGCATCCGCCTTCCTCGGCACCTTGGATCCTCGTGAATGCTTGGTCCTGGGCTGGGACTTTATCACCACCCTCGAGGAATGAGACCGCATGGGGACCAAGCATTGCCGGACCACCGCGGACGTGCTCCGGGAGATAGTAGACCATCACTGCCTGGTGGACATCTGGCATGACCACCACCTGCACGCCAACATCACCTACACCTTTGTCCAGGTGGGGGAAGACTGGTCAAGCCACTCCCGGTTGGACTGCATCTACCTGTCCCGTCATCATCTCTCTGGGACCCACGTGGTGACCCTGACGGCCTCTCTTACTGTGGAGAGGCCGGGCCTGGCCTACTGGCTCTTTAACAACAGCCTGCTGGAGGACGTGGCCTCCATGGCATCCTTCCAGGAGCTCTGGCTGGCCTGGTGGGAGCAGAGGTATGCCTTTCCCTCAGCGTGGTGCTGGTGGGGTGTGGGGAAGGTACGTGCCCGGCTCTTCTGCTGTAACAACACTCGGGGGGGGCCAGCCGGCGGAGGGATACAGGGATAGAACAGCTGGAGTGGGAGGTGTTAGAGCTGGATAGGCATCTATCCACGGAGCGTGCCGGGAGAAGCAGGAGGAGCTCCGGGCCCTCGGAGACCTTTGGACTCGGGGTGCCTTCATTCGATCCCACATCTGTCCCCTTTGGGAGATGGATCGCGGCTCCCACTTCTTCTACACTCTGGAGAAAAGGAGAGGGGCCTGGAAGCTTGTCACCTGCCTTCTGGCGGGGTATCGCGCCCCACTCATGGATCCAGCAGAGATGCGCAGAAGGGCCCGGGCCTTGTACGCTACTCTATTCTCCCCGGATCCGACCGAAGCTGCCGCCTGCAGGGCACTCTGGACCGAACTGCCCATCATCAATTCTGGAGCTGTTGAAAAAGTGGGTGTGACTTAGAGTTGAAGAAAGGTCATTGTGAGCACAACGCAGAGTACTAAGCATTATACATTCATGGCCACTTGCAGAGGAGAAGCACCTTCTAAGCTCTCTGTCCTTTCAGCTGTTGTTTTCTGTGCACACGGAAGCAAATAGCTAAATTTGTGCAAGTCTTGCAGGAAATGGAAAATTTTCTGCATTGGAATTGTCCTGTGATGATTTGGAGCATAGAATCATAGAATATTAGAGTTGGAAGGGACCTCAGGAGGTCATCTAGTCCAAACCCCTGCTCAAAGCAGGAATAACCTCAGCTATATCATCCCAGCCAGGGCTTTGTCAAGCCTCAGCTTAAAAACCTCTAAGGATGGAGATTCCACCACCTCCCTAGGTAACCTATTCCAGTGCTTCACCATCCTCCTAGTAAAAAACTTTTCCCTAATGTCCAACCTAGACCTCCCCAACAGCAACTTGAGACCGTTGCTCCTTGTTCTGTCATCTGCCACCACCGAGAACAGCCTAGCCCCATCCTCCCTGGAACCCCCTTTCAGGTAGTTAAAGGCCGCTATCAAATCCCCCCTCATTCTTCTCTTTTGCAGACTAAACAAGCCCAGTTCCCTCAGCCTCTCCTCATAAGTCTTGTGCTCCAGCCCCCTCATCATTTTTGTTGCCCTCCGCTGGACTCTCTCCAACTTGTCCACATCCTTTTTGTAGTGGGGGGCCCAAAACTGGACACAATACTCTAAATGCGGCTTCACCAATGCCGAACAGAGGGGAATAATCATTTCCCGCGTCCGGCTGGCAATGCCTCTCCTAATGCAGCCCAATATGCTATTAGCCTTCTTGACAACTAGGGCACACTGCTGACTCATAGCCAGCTTTTTATCCACCGTTTCCCCCAGGTCCTTTTTTGCAGCACTGCTGCCTAGCTCATCGGTCCCCAGTCTGTAGCTGTGCATGGGATTCTTCCTTCCTAGGTGCAGGACTCTGCACTTGTCCTTGTTGAACCTCATCAGATTTCTTTTGGCCCAATCCTCCAGTTTGTTTAGGTCCTTCTGTATCCTATCCCTACCTTCCAGGGTATCTACCACTCCCCGCAGCTTAGTGTCATCCGCAAACTTGCTGAGGGTGTAATCTACCCCATACTCCAGATTATCAATCAAGATGTTGAACAAAACCGGCCCCAGGACCGACCCCTGGGGAACTCTGCTTGTGACCGGTTGCCAGCTAGACATGGAGTCGTTGATCACTACTCGTTGAGCCCTATGCTCTAGCCAGTTCTCTATCCATTTTATAGTCCATTCATCCAACCCATACTTCTTTAACTTGCTGATAAGAATACTGTGAGAGACCGTATCAAAAGCTTTGCTAAAGTCAAGGTATAATGATCAGAGCTGGACTGATAAGCACCTATGGGCGTTGTGTCTGAGACCTGGTGTCAGGCCAGTGGTGAAAGAAAATGTTAGAACAATCTGTTTGATTCTTTCTAACAGAAAAGACGGTGCAGAGGCTGTATGGGCAGTGAGTTTCTGTGCTACCCAGTGAAATCACTAAAAGCTGAAATCACTGAAGATCTAGGTTAAGCAGTGGAACCTCATAACACTGCAGAAGCACCAGCAGACAAGAAAAGCAGCTGTTGCAGCAGCAAACAGCCAGTTGCAGGGCCGCACAGCAACTGCAAAGACTTCTGAGGTGGGAGGTGAACCTCTGTGAACACAGCTCTGAACTCTCCATCTTCTTGAATGAAGCACAGCAAACTGTGAGTATGGTGCAACAGAGGGAAAGGGATGTGAAGTATTAAAGGGGCATTTCTTTGTCAGATTTTCCTACTGCAAGATGGGAAACTGAGGCAAAGGACACTTCCCAACACACTGTGGGGTTGGATTTTGCTTCTGGCTGCATGCTTTTGCACCCTACTTCCCCCCCCCCCCCCGCCCAAGCT
>NW_027133480.1:5437500-5440000 GCF_026122565.2 Emydura macquarii macquarii | reverse complement strand
GACTGACCTCATATGTCCATTATGTAATTTGGGTGGTTCAGTACTGTAATTGTAATAAGAATTTGTCTCTGTTTTTTTCCTTCCAGGAGTTAGAACAGAACAGGATTTGTATGTTCGTCTAATAGATTCAATGACCAAACAGGTGAGAAAGTTTAAGCTTTCCTAACAGTTTAAGTTGCTGAGTTTGTATTTTACTCTCAGTTCAGAGGGCATGGTACTGAAAATTGATCTACTGCATCTATTTTTCTTTTAGTTTATTTATCATGCTAATTAAAATTCCATATTATTGGAAAATATTTAGAAAGTAAAATAGTTTGTTACTACCCTAGATGGCATATGGAAGATTAAATGCATTGTCCTTTGAGTCAAATTTTAATCTAATTAATTTTAGCAATGGATAGTTAAAAGAGAAAATGCTATAAAATTGCCCCACGTTTATTTTTAAATGCAATTTTTTTCAATTTAGAATTTATTTTATATATTTTCCCCGATGGGCAAAGACTACTTTTTTCTCGACACCTTACCACTGAATGTGATTTGTCCTTTTCTTTTATAATGTGATGATCTAGTAACGTGAGACGTTTATTTGGATTTAAAAGTTAAATGTGTTGAGGTGAAAAGTCATCTTGTTCTCCTTTAGTCCATATTCACCTCTCAGCCCCCCATCTCCATAATTCAAACTCCATGCTCCAGGGGTCACCCAAACCCGTCCATTTCCCTGAGATCAGCTTCTGTTTCTTCTTCAAAATCTCTGTCATACCTTGTAAATAACATAATTACAAGCAGTTCCTTATCACATTATTTAAACCTGTCTTGATCAACTTTTCCGAGGATAACTGTATGCTCTCAGTATTGCGCCATAGCAATTAAAGACAGAGAGCTATTTATGAGCTTTTGATAATGTTCAACTTTTTTTCCAGAGATTTGACGATGGGGGGATGGGGTGGGGGGCGGAATTACAGAGTTCTGAAAATCAGATTCCGGATCTGTAAATTCAAACCACTCGACAAATGCACCCTTTTAACCTATAATTTAACTAGCGTGTCTTACACTCATGTGTGAGAATAGCTTCTCCAATATATATTTTGCTAACTTTTAAGACCCAAAGCTAAGAGTAGACGAGTCTTTATTTTTTCCCTTCCCCAGCAGGAATAACGGGCTACTCCCAGCGCCCAGTCGGCACACAATTTTAGGGGTTTTGTTTTTGTTTTTCCACATTTCAGTCTTCCTTCTCCACCCCCTTAAAAAGTTTTTACTTAGCTTGACAAAAATAGGATTAGATTTAAATGCCTCCAGTACCTAAATAGTGTGATTCCCTTTTAGAGAAAAACAGATCTGACAGGCAAACTACTATCACTCTGACAAAGACGAAGGCGTTGTACTCTTCAATAATGATTTCAATAGGTTACAGAGAAGCCCCTTTAAAAGTCTGGAGCGCTCTTGAGTTGACAATGTGGTTTTATTTCCTTTGTATAGAACAGCTAAATGTTTTCGGAAATCGCTGTCGCGGTCTAATTAAGAGTCTGACATAGGCAGCTACAAGTATGGAGGCTGCTGAATAAAAGAGTCCAGAGGATACATTTTAAAGTGCACTTTTATTGTTCATTTAGCTTCGTACCTTTGCAGCACGAACAGGGCTGAAAATAAAGGCTTTTAATCTCTCTTCCCTGACGGGAGAAAAAAACAAATAGCCCAGTAACTGATCAAAGAGTCAATGGCGCTGAACCGACAGTTTATGGATTTCTGTTTGTGCTACAAAATAAAAAATAAATCACATATAAATACGGGGATTCATCAGAGGGAAAGTAACAATGGCCAGAAGTGATATGGCACGCTGCGACAACAACCATTTGCAGCCATAGAAACTGCTTGTTATGTCTGCGGTGCCATGCATTACTTGTGTGTTTTCAAAACAATACCTGCCTAGGAGGCTCTAGGTTACCGGTGCAACTGGCCCATCTTTCTCTGTAGTGACCGGCGCTAGCTCTGCAGGCTTGAATTTAAATCAACAATGGTAATAACCATGGCCATGTCAACACACAACTAGGAAGAAAGTAAGTGTCCAAGTGGCTGAGGAGGTTAGAGGGCACTGGTGCTATCATGGCCACCGGTGATATAGTTTCCAGAGGGGAAGTCATGGCGAGAATTAGATCTACTGCCATTTTTGGTTGTTGTTGTTGTTGTTAAATAGGGACTTGGTGGAGAGTCCCTTTCCCAGGCCCCCCTTCATTCTGGAGGAGTGCACGGCTGGGGAGCGTGCAGCGGCGGGACTGGAAGAAAGTGCTCTGGTGGATAGGCGGGAGCAGACTGTTCAGGCCCCTGCAGCAGTCGGAACAAGGGGACAGGAAGCAGAGGCCGGCTCCGGCTGGTGCGCGGGCTGTAAGCTCACCGCTGCTGGCAGCCGCCTCAGGAGCTGGGACGCAGCAGCTAAGCTACGGAGTCTCCTTAGAGCGGTGGGGGGAAGCGGCGCGCGCGGGAAACCTCTCCAGAGGAGCGGGGG
>NW_027133480.1:5425000-5432500 GCF_026122565.2 Emydura macquarii macquarii | reverse complement strand
AGAAGGGTTGAATTTCAGCAGCTTTCATTACCAAGTTATCTTTTGATCATGAACTTTGCTGTCCAGTGACTGAAAAATTAAACCTGGAAAACTCCATGAGTTAAGCCTAAAGAAATATGCACCACCAGTGGAGAGCAATGCTAATGTTTAACTAGCTGCAATAGCTGTTTGCTTAGTGGAGAATGTTAGGTATCTGACAGAAGGGACATCTCTCTTATTAGTAATCAAATAGGGCTGACCAGTTGTTGCCATCACTCTGGGATTGTGTCAGGCAATTGAGAACAAGTTCAACACTTTATAGAACTTGAAATACAAAAATCAATATAATTATATTTGTCTTTAGTGTTTTAGCTATGGAAATCATAGAGTAGTGGATTGTTGCCTTGTGAGCTGAATTTATTTATATTGTATTGGCTAAAATAGTTGGAAGTATTAGAATCTTGGTAGAATAGTTAATGAAAGCATTTCATTAGTGGATCATAAGCATGTTTCATCTTTCAGAGTTTTCTAGCTATGTATGACATTTACAAATGTAAATAATTGCTTTAAAGTGTGACGCCTTAGAACACTATACAATTAATTAGAAGTAAAAATTAGAACAATATTTTTCTATTATGTGTCAGTCAGACTTTAATTTAGATGTGGGACAGAGCAATCATTTCTTGACTATTGAACTTAAATTGATAAATTTAAGTAGTACTTTGCTTTTACAGAGCATATGTATCATGAAGTGCAACACAAGTAACATTTTTGCAATAATTAAGAATTATAATGATATATACATAATGATGTATTGAATAATAGTGAATTAAATTACATCAGTTCCATTCAGTATGATCACAAGAAAATTGAAACATACTGTACAATACCAATGCTTTTATACCTTCCCAAACTATCAGAAGTGTGTTGTAATTTGATATTCTAGAAGCATGAGGGGATTAAAAAAAATAAAAAATCATTTGGTTAATGGGTTTACCATGTTTATTTGAATAAGAAAGATTGAAACTCCATTTACGCCTAGCATAAATGCTTTAGAGATCTTAATTATTGATGAAAAATCTGTTGTGCTTCTAAATTTAAAGATATGACAATTTTATAGGAATTTTAATCACCTTTACATTAGGAATTTTAAAGGTAAGAGTAGTTTTTGTATAATGAGAAAAAGAATGTATATTTTAGCCTTCTTAAAAGAGTTGTCCCTTTTATGAGATAATACTATTAGCATTTTGTTGCATACTGTATATCCCTAAGAAGGGATTTTGGTATGATAGTCTCTGTACTTTTAACATGTATTTTTGAAAAATAGTTGAGTTTAGTGTTCACTAAGAGCAAATTATAGCCAATATCATAAAAGGAGAATACATTCTGGAAAGGAGCTTCATAAGATTAACATAGTCTTTTGAGTCTATCAAAGTATATTTAAAATTCCTAATAATAATTTATGTTTGCTTGATCCATGTGTTAATAGTTTGTCACCTGGATTTGTTGGTGGTGTTGAATTTCTGGTTTGTGTTTCCTCCTGAGCATCACAGAACAAAATATTCCCGTCAAATTTTTGGGTCAATTTACAGTTTCCCATAAGAAGTGTTATCACTTGGTTAGTTAGCTTAAAAAAGAATTATATATAATATACTTTACTAGATCCTTTTGGCCTTTGGATACATTTAGCAGGTTTTGACCAGATAAAGTATATTAGTCCTGAGGATATGAACCAATAATTCAATCCTGAATTGAGATCTATGGCCATATGTTTGTTCTAGACCAAACTAAGGCTCTTTCTGATAATCTGAAGTTTTTCACATTAAGAAGAAAGAAAAGAAATTCCAATGCACTTCAGGTGTAATCATTTGCAGCAGATTACAATATTTTAAATCAATATGTGAAATATGTTTTTTCATCTTTCAGCAGACTTAAATCAAAACAAAACAAAATGGAAGGCCTTTTTAAAAAAACCCTACATTTATATATTGCATATCATCCAAACTTTTAATTCACGGAGAATTTTTCATTTTCACTTACTTGATTTTCCTCATGAAGCATTGCTAAGGAAACAAGTTTTTATTATTGCATGAATATAATTACACTACGGTGTATTAGTATTATTTATATAACATAATAATTTATATAGTAAAGGAAAGAAACCCATAATGTGTGATCAGTAAAGAGATGCCACAGAAAAAGGATCCATAGGAAATTAGATTGACCTAAAGAAAACCAAATAAAAGAAAGGAAAAGGGCCATATTTTCTTTGTGGTATTGCTGAAAAGGATGGGAGTATCATTTTCATAGTGGAATAATGTTTTCTGGGAAAACACAAAAGCAGATGTTCCTCATTAGGAACACCCATTGTCTACATATCACAACTATGAACAGATAAATCTATCCTATTTCACCCATACATTCCAATGGCTGTAAATGATTACAGGATACCGCTTTAACTGCTAAACCAAAACCACACTGTGCGCGAAAATAATTCTTCCGTGCCATCATAATATATTTTATTAAAAGGTATAGAAATTCATGGTAAGATACATCCTCTTGACTTTTCCTTTCCTTGTTTGACTTGAATGTATATGAAGGTGGTGTGTCCAACTGTTGAAAATTGAAAAGATTGTGGAGGAACACGGGGAGGCAAGACTACATTACTATCAAAACATTAAGCGGCAACTCACTAGTAAAGCAATGGCAGATCTGCTTGTGCACACAGAATGTGCTTGCAATGTATTACTATAGCATTCTCTGCAATGTTTTTCCAGATGGTACTATCACAGTCATACTGCTAGTTGGCATCTCTGTGGGTAGTAAATATCCCCCCTCCCCAATAAATCTGGCATTATTCTATAGAGTTTAGGAGACTTATCATTCCAAGTGCGTCCTACTTTCCTGTATAGAAGCCAGACATCTGTTTATCCCATTTCTTTCATACAGAGTTTTGAATAGCTTTAGTTTTTTGGGGGAAAAAGTTTTGTCATATTTAACAGCTGTTACAAAATTTCAACCCTGTAGGCTCTTAAAATACTTTTCAACTGACCTCAGATTTTATACATAATTGACATTGCTTGTAGAAAAGCCTCCCTCCCACTATTTAACCATTCATTGTCTGTAATTTCATATTGTCTGGAGTAAAATGAGTTGACCCTCAAGCTTAGTTTTATACTTTGGGTTTCCGATAAATACCGTTAATTCATTTAAACTATAAGTTTACACCTTTAAAGTAATTGTAGAACAGTAGCTGAAGACTGATTGGAGTTTTTTTAGTCAACAGTGTTTCCTTTCACTTCCTGTCACAAAGGTCAAAGAAAGCTGACCTTTGCTGGCAGTCCTAGTCATTGAATTATTCATGTGATTGACTTTTTGTCAGTGCACACAGTTGTGCTGTGGGACATTTTATTCATTTACCTCATTTAAAGCGCCTTTCTGCACCTGTTCAAGTATTAATATCATGTAATTTGGGCCTAATGCCGATTTTGCTGAACACTCATTATATTTTTTATTAGCTATATTTCCAAACGATTATGTATGATTATTACCAAGCCTTACAAACAGCAATGGGTTATTCCCTAGACCTTTACATCTTCTTGTCAGGTTGTTTTCAGAAGCAAGGAGGATAAACATTTGACCAGTCCCAATGTTTTTATTCCTACTCCATATCCAACCAGAGAACTTAAAGCTTTTTCCCTTATGGCTTTGCGAAAGCATGATTAAATCCAACTCTGCAGAAGCTGTACAAATGCCAGCATTTATAAGGTCAACGCTTTTGTTAAAAATGCTATGTAAATGAGGATCTGCAAAAAGGGACATTAAATAAAATTAAATTCATTGTCTTCTTTAATGTCATTTACATTTTGGCTAAGCCCTGGCCTGTCAAGGAGGATTTTTTAAATAATTTTAATTACACATCATTTAGGAATCCAAGGTTTTCTATTCAGTAGCATTTGGATAACCTGCAAAACGGTGACTGTTTATTAACTTCTTAAATGACAAGTTGTCATTTCATCTGCATAATGCACTGAAAATAGTACAGTTTAGAGTAAATTTTTTTCTTCTTAGTTTTCTTTAAGATATGCACATAATTATTGCAGAATAGGCCTTAGCTTCCCTCAACTATTCTTTTTACTTTGATTGTGCTTCATGAAAGGTGTTATTTAGTTCAAAGTACATTTTTACCATGGTGACTTTTCTGTGTAAACTTTTTTTTGTAATTTTCTGTTGGAAACTCGGCAATGATTTCAAGAACATAGTATATTTTAGATTAGCGGATATGACTGCAAAGGATACATTTCTGGGCAGAGGCTGTCACTTTGGCTTTCAAGTGCACAGGTGTGGATATCTCTTTATTGTTTACAAGTAAACCATCAGTCCTACTGTTTTGGAGCTAAAAGATATATGCTACCACATTTATTTGTTCTTCAATGCATATACTTGCACAAAATATAAATGGCTTGGTGGCAAAAACAAACTGCTCATGAAGGAAAGCTATAAAATTCAGCAACATTGAAAAGACCATTTAAAAAAAAAAAAAAGGAAACGAGATGTACTACTCTGAAAATTTTCTTCTTTTTTTTTTTTAACCACGCTACCAAGATTATGCAGCTTACATTGTTCAGTCTGAATCTATATTCTTAACTACTACAGCAAACCACAGTTAATTAAATTGCCTAAATATTTAGATTCTTTGCTAGCAGAGGAATACACTTATACACGATTTTAAAATCATTGTTCTCCAGTAAATCCCAAGTGGGTTAGATGAGACTTTTGTAACCTTCTTTTTCCGGTGTAATATACTTGCTTATTTCTATAAAGCCAAATGCATCTATAGCACTGTTGTACAAAGGAATAATAAAGTAGTATGTTTTTGTGAGAAAGGAAAAGAGGGGGAAGGGATTTAAGCAAAGCTGTCAAAAACTATACTTCAAGAAGTATCCTGATACAAACCATCCTATGCTTCTGTTACAGCCTTATCAGGTGAAAAGCAAAGATACTGCCAGAGCCTATAATTTTGTTAGGATGCCTTTGATGAATTGGATTAGGTTATGGAAAAATCTTTCAAACTCAGAGTTCTGGTACGCATGCTTACAGGAAGTAAATAATTATTATCGGACAGTGGATAATGGAAAAAAGCACATGAAACACAGAAGGAGAAGCTGCTCTAATGAAACCTCTTTTATAACATATACATACAAAGAACCAATATTTTAGATGGATGTATTTAGAATCAACATGGCTGCAACAGTGTTCTGTTACTTTTGAAAGATGGTGAATAATATATTAGACATGGGAGTCCAAGGGGTGTGGGTGGCAGTGGGAGACATGTTGGAGGAGATGGAAATTCCAAGCTCTAACGATGGAGATTGTCACTGCAGATGCCAGGAAGTGATTGACAAGCAGGGCTACAGGAAGTGAAAACTCAGGGAGCTTAACCTGTGCTTGGCAGAGCTTCCAGAGCTTACACTCTAAGAAAATGAAAACCATTCACCTCAGTCAAGCTGCCAGAATACAAGCTCCTCTTGTATGTTTATCTTAATAGCAAATCTCACAAAAATGTTTGTGGTCAAAACTATATATAATAAGACATTATACTGGCATTATTAATACTTTAAAATAAAGATGTGACTACAGCGTAGAGAAAAACAAAGCTGGAAAATTGTATAAGGTCAAGGGTTTGCTCTGGATTTTACAACATTCACAGGTTTGACTGTTTTGTAAACTGGCTTGGTTCATTAAAAACATCAAATTAAAGAAAAAATGTTAATTTATTGTTGTATTAGCTTAGTTGATTCAAAATATAGTTTATTCAGCTATGGTTCTTATCAGTTACTGAATTAACACTTCTTTTTTTTCTCAGACCAAAAAAAAAAAAAAATCCACAGAGCATGAATATAGTATTTGTTAAGTGGGAAGGGAATGAATTTATTTTGCACAGTTTGTAGATTCTAGTAAGTTGAGGCCAGAGGCAAATTTTAAAAAATGAGATCTGTGATTTCTTCACCAAAAGTTTCAGAGCCATAAAACTATGCAGAACCAAGCATCATATGCTTGTGGTTCCCGGAGTGTATAAAGTAAACTGCATCATCTGAAAACAGCAGTAAGGATAGTGTTATGTTTTCCCAATAATTCACTAGGAAATGAGTTTAACATGTGTGGAAAGGAAGGGGCTTACATTTGTGTTGTTGTAAGACATGTAGCATAGGCCCGGCTAGCGGAAGAAGTCGGCTCCAGCTTGTCTCTAGTGAAAGACGAAACACGGTTACACATCTGGTGAGAAAGAACAGTTCATTTGCCGAGACAGCTCTCTCTCTCTGTGCTGCAGCTGAAAGAAGCTATTTTGACAGAAACAAAGCCATGGGGGTTGGGGTAAGCGATTAGCGGTATTCAGCTCACTAAAAACACTTTGGCCTTAATGATAAAGAAATTGTAGAGGGTGGAGGTAAGCAGCCTGGCCTAATCCTTGAACAGTGTTTAACAGGCTTTTTAAAATGTAGAAATGCAAACAATAATTTCCATATAAAACTCCCACTGCACTTTATAAAAGTTTCTATAAAAAATTAAAAGGAAATTGAACCAAAAATTAATCGAGAGGCTAGGAGAGTTATTGAAAAACAAATCTCCAAACTCACTTTTGAGCCATGACATATGTAAAGAAAAAAGTTGATTTGATTGTATGTATGAAGAAGGAATATTCCCTCCTTTAAAAGGTGAATGCACTACTCATGCTCTGTACATTCACCCTTGTTTTGCTTGCTGGACTTGTGTCCGCACAGAAGGCTCAATTTAGTTAGGCGACAAAAAAAAAAAGTTGGAGTAGGGTTATTAATACACAATGGATAGATGTGTGTGCCTTTTATTTTGAATAACAACCAGTAAAATGGAATTGGTCTTGGTATTGTGTGGATTGTCAGGAATGCTCTTTACCAATCCAGATTTGATTAGGATTTCCTCTACAAGTTTGTACAGACCTTCTGTAGTTCATGAGATGCTGCTGGGCAACAAGGTAACTTCATCTAGTCCAAATGGTATTATTAAACTCTAGTTATCATTTTTAGCTACACAGTGAATTTCAACATTACTTCTGATTACATGGAACAAATAATTCATGAGAAGAACTCAGAATATAAAAAATTTAGACACTGATTCTGCAGTCCTTACACCAGAAAATTCTCATTGACTCCCATTGATGTCAGTGATGGTTGCCTGAGTGATGATTGCAGGATTGGGCCCTATGTGCAGAAATGCAAGTTATTATGGAAAAATAGATACACTGAAAAACAACTTTTTGTTTCTCTGCATTAGGGTATGGGATTAGGTGAGTGAAGATGTCCTCAAACCTACGTGTTCTTTTATTTCTTTTTTAAAAAATTGCGACATAAATATTTGTCTAGTTTTTCTTTCTTTTGTGCCCTGATATTATTGTAATTTTGTTATATGTTTTTACTGTCTGAGTGTACACAGAAGTGTATTGTTGGTTTCAGGTCCTTGTAGCTGGTTGCCACCCAAGTTTTG
>NW_027133480.1:5417500-5420000 GCF_026122565.2 Emydura macquarii macquarii | reverse complement strand
TGACACTAGACTACTATTACACTAAATAGTATTAATTACTACTACATTTAAAAAAAATAGATCTTAAAATATACACACATACATGCATGCCATTAGGTTTGTTAAATGAAATTATCTTGCTGCAGCACCTAAGGCAGAACCAATGCATCTTAAAGGAGATTTCAGTCCTCTGTTATTGGCCTTGGACAACTCTTTTTAAGCAGCCTTATGGGTACACTACAATGATGCAAAGTCTGTAAATGCCTACAGGCTCATCTCTTACTCATGAGAGTCAGGCTTACTTATGTGAGTGAAGCTTATTCACATAAATTAGGATTTTCAGGACCAAGTCCTATTGTAGACAGACAGACAAATAGATACTACTAGTGAGTAATATTCTCTAATATCATTCAGGGTAAATATTCTATACTAAAGAAACAGAAAGTTGGGTAAGCTAATAATTGTACTTGATAGCAATTCAAAACAAGAGTTAAAGTATTTAGGAAGTTACATATCTAAAGGTCTTTCTGTCTCATTACTTCCTCTTTTGCTTTTGTTTTTACATACTTTTCTATTATCCGGGAAGTGAGCTAAGTGTGATTTCCACCATTAGTGCCTATGAGAGCACTAGAAGATGATTCAGAACAGCTGTGTTCATTCAATTTTCCCTGCTATCCTTCCTGTCCAGATTAAGCTAACGGTATGTTCCGATAGGCTGGATTAAGGTGTAATGTAAAGTTAATTATCAAAGTAGAATTTGATGGTTATCAAAAAGTCTCTTGTAAATTTCCAACCACTATTTTTATATGATATAGAGGCCAATACAGTACCCCTGCAAAGAAATGGGATTTAACATTTTTCCATATCACTCCTAAGTGTGCAGTGGGTTAAAGTGGAGGGCTGCTCTGCATTCAGAACCATTTTCCAGACTCACCAGTTGTGAGAATGGGAGGCCTTTTGGTTGGAGTAGTGGCCAGCTCCCTCTGCACATAACACACACCAAACTAATCATAGAGGTGGTTGGAAATGCTGGAAGGTACCCAACTCTGCTCTATATAAATCATTGACCCTGGAGAAATGAGTACAGTGTGGATGAGTAGATTTGTGCCAGTACCACAGGCCACAATAGGAAATCCTCTGGCGGATAGATGCAACACTCAGAGTGGAAAGTGAGAGAAGGTTGCCATGCTGCCTGAAATCCACTAAGTAAGGTTGCAGTGCTGTTTCCTTGCAGGCATGCCCCACAGAAGGCCTATTGGCTGTCAACAGCTGACAAGTAAGCACAGAGAACAAGACAGATACCTCCACTATGGCTATAGACATTTACACATTTGTACACATTAGAATCAACTTTAAACCAGTCCTGTATGCATAGAGGATATATGGGGTATCACGTCTCTCCATAGATGCACAGCTGCCCCAGCAATCATATTATACAGTTCCACTGTGCATTAACAATAATCAGTGAGGACCAATTATTTAGTTGCTTTTCTATTCCATCTCCTCTGCAAGAAGATGCTGCATATTACCTATTGCTCCAGCTTGGAGGCTGGAATAAATTGTTGGGCTGATAGAAGCACTTGTTTGGAATAATGCATTTGAACAGCATGTAGACTAACCAGCAGAGGGCCTAGCCACACCCACTCTCCCCTTCTTGCTCATGTACTTACTCTTCTGCACAGTCAAAGTATCTTCTTTTGTGTGCGAGCTTCATAGGTAGTGAATGTAGATTTGGATATACTTCACACTAAACAGTCCACTTGACCCAAAGTGCTTCACAGTGACTCTGACAGGGAGATCCAAGTCTAATATTGCTATGGCTCTGAATGCTGGATTGGGCCCAAATTAAGTAAAACTAAAACTAAAATTATGAACATAAATCAATTACTTACTGGCAGAGCATGCATGTTTTTATGCATTCCATGAGTGGTTCTAAAGACAGTAGCATAACAGAATATGATTGTGCATACAGCAGAATTAACTATTGATCCAGGTTCTCAAGGTAATATAAATATGGTTATCTCACGAGCTAATACGTATATCTATCTCATTTTTTTGTATATGGTTATTTAAATAATGCACAATAGGTTTTTCAAATGTAGTTTAAACAAAGTAAAATCCATGCCCAACCAGTGTTAAAAAATGCCCGTATATTTTTATTTGTATCTCTTTAATTCATAGTAATTTTGACTGTTACTAACAACAGAAAACACAGTATTTGTATACTCCATTGTCTTTATGCTAGAGTTGTTTGAATGTTAATCCATAATGCTAGATTGGTTTAATGTTGTTTTCATTGCGTCCTACTATGGTTTCAGGAAAATTTCTAATGAGCAAAAATGATTTTACCCTAATTTGCTGTTTTGAAATAAACTAGTTTTTATAAATTTTGTTTGTAATTTGAGCATACTGATTACCTCAGATGCTTGCAATGTAATTTTCAAATTATTTGACTCCTTTAGGGCTTAATTTTGAAAAGTATCTCCCATTTTTTACAGGACATTTTTGTGCACACAAATAA
>NW_027133480.1:5400000-5412500 GCF_026122565.2 Emydura macquarii macquarii | reverse complement strand
TCCCATGCCATTGAAACTGAGGTTTCCCACACAATCTCCTCCTTCTTCCAGTGACCCCATCCCCTCCTGCCTTGTCTTGCTTACTTTCACTTCTCCCTCAATCTCACCCTCTCACTCTCTTCAGTTTTTTTCTCCTCCCAATGCAAGCATGCTTTGACCCACCAACCTCTCCAACTGTCACCTCTCATCACTTCCAAATTCACTGAACATGCCATCTAGAATCATTGTCTTATATTTTGACCTTCTATTCTGTGTCTCCAGAGTGGTCTCCATTGTCCACATTCCACTCCATCCTCATCTCTCTTGGCCTCTAGTGTGCTTTGACATTGTCAGTCATACCCTCCTTGAAATCTTGGCTTCCCTTGGTTTTCCTCATTCTGCCTTTACCATGTATTTGTATTGAGTCTTCTTCTCCCTCTCTAGTCAGTGTCTTCTTTAGTATGTCTGTCTCCTCCCTTGTCCACTTCTGGATGGGCATCCCTTAAGTCTCTGTCTGTCCTGGAACCCATTCTCGTCTCCCTTTATACCCCTTCACTAATTGGCCTCTTCAATCACCGGGCTTACATATCAATGACTTACAAATGTACCATTCAGCTCCTAACTTGTCTCCCTGTCTCCAGTTCATACTTAAGTCTACTTCTTGGACATCTTCATGCAGATGTTTTGCAATGAACTTGAACTTAACGTTGCCAAAACTGAGCTACTGATCTTCCTTCCCAAGCTCTTTCCTCTTCTTATGTCAGCATACTTGCCATACCTCCAAGCCTCACACTTCCAAGCTATATTACAATCTTGCTACTGCTTCCATTATGTCATCCTTATCTCTGTCCATATTGCTAGAACTCTTTTCCAGTGCCTTATCATCATCTATCTTGATGACAGCAACCTCCCACTCTTTGACCTTCCTGACACGTACCTGGTCCTTCTCAGGTCCATTCAAAATGCTTCTGTGAAGATCATCTTCCTTTTCCTGTCATTCTTACCATGTCACCCCTTACAGGCTCTCTCTTATTCATTGCATCAAATACAAGCTTCTTGTCTTTACTTTCAAGCCTTTCTCAATTTAGCCCATCAATATTTAATCTGTTTATAAGTTACCCCTTGGCTTCCCCCACTGCCCACTCTACTATAACAAGAATGTCAGGTTCCACAACCTGTTTGTCTGAGTATCCTGAAGTCCCCTTCATGCTTTCTTCCTTGCTACTTCCTTTACATGGAACTCCCCTTCTGAGCTAATACATAAAGTTGTACTCGTTGAAATATCCCTCCTTATTTCTATCATGATGCCGATGGTAAATGCCATCTAATAAGGGTTAGACCAAAGGACAATACTGATTTCATTATTATTCCTGTTTTATATATAAGAAAAGATTGATCTGAAAGCTGCTAATTGTGAACACAGCTATTCTAAGTGACTACATGTTCCTATCACAGTTTTCCAGTGGTTAAAGTAGATCAACATAGGAAGGGAAGCTTTCACCACATTGGCCAAAGAGAAAGGTCAACTCTTGGAGAAGGCTGCTTATCAAAGTCAAAGAGAGAAGGGGGAAGCTTCCTTCTACTTTTAGCAAAGGGGGAGCAGTGCTGCCCATGCACCTCCTTAACTTTAACCTTTGCTGTTATCCTTGTCCTCTCTCCACCATTTCTTTCATTGTTTGTTCTGCCACTTGTTGCATCTTCAGTTGTATTGTAAGCCATTTGTGGCAGGGTCTGTCTCCTACTGTGCATTTGTACAGGTCCTATAATAGTGAAGCTTTGATTCTGATTTGGGCCTCTGGGCTCTACCATAGTACAAATAAAATAAAAAAGAATTCTAATAATAATAAATTGCTGATGAACACAAGGGATTCTCAGGTCTCAGCACTCTCCTACAGCCACCTTCCCATGTAACTGTGGTGGGCACTCAGCAGGTATGTTAATCTACAGAGTCTTCTGGCTTTCCCAAGCATTGTGTGAAGAATTATTTCCTTTGGTGTGTTTTTAAACCTGCTGCCTATTAATTTCATGGGGTGACCCCTGGTTCTTGTGTTTATGTAAAGGGGTAAATAACACTTCTTTATTCACTTTCTCCATGCCATTCATGATTTTATAGAATTCTATCATGTCCGATCTTAGTCATCTCTTTTCCAAGATGATCAGTCCCATTTGGTTTAATCTCTCCTCATATGGAAGCTTTTCCATATCCCTAATCATTTTGTTGCTTTTCTCTTTACTTTTTCCACTTCTAATATATCTTTTTTGAGATAGGGGTGACCAGAACTACATACAGTATTCAAAGTCTGGCCATACCATGGATTTATATAGTGGGATTGTGATATTTACTGTCTTATTCATTATCTCTTTCCTAATGGTTCCTAACATTCTGTTGGCTTTCTTGACCGCCACTGCATATTGAGCAGATGTTTTCAGAGAACTATCTACAACATCGCCAAGGGGTAACAGCTAATTTAGACCCCATCATTTTGTACATATAGTTGCAATTGTATTTTCCAATGTGCATTGCTTTGCATCTATCAAAACTGATTTTCAGCTGCCATTTTGTTGCCCCGTCACCCAGTTTCATGAGATCCCTTTGTAGCCCTTTGCAGTCAGCTTTGGTCTTAATTATCATGAGTAATTTTGTATTGTCTGCAATCTTTGCCACCTCACTGTTTACCCCTGTTTCCAGATCATTTTATGAATATGTTGAACAGCACTGGAATACAGATCCTTTGGGGACGCTGCTATTTACCTCTCTCCATTGTGGAAAAAAAGACCATTTATTCCTACCTTTTGTTTCCTATCTTTTAACCAGTTACTACTCCATGAGAGGACCTTCCTTCTATCCCATGACTCCTTACTTTGCTTAAGAGCTTTTGGTGAGGAACCTTGTCAAAGGCTTTCTGAAAGTCCATGTACACTATATCCATTGGATCACCTTGTCCACATCTTTGTTGACTCCCTCAAAGAATTTTAATAGATTGGTGAGGCATTATTTCCCTTTACAAAAGTCATGTTGACTCTTCAGCAACAAACTGTGTTCATCTTTGTGCCTGATAATTCTGTTCTTTACTATAGTTTCAACCAGTTTGACTGGTACTGAAGTTAGGCTTACCGGCCATAATTGCCAGGATCACCTCTGGAGCCTTTTGTAAAAATCAGAACTACATTAGCTATCCTCCAGTCATTTGGTACAGAGGCTAATTTAAGCAATAGGTTACATACTGCCGTTAGTAGTTCTGAAGGAATGCAAATATGAAACTTCAGAACTCCTGAGTGGATACCAGGTGGTTCTGGTGACTTATTACTGTTTTTAATTTATCAAATTGTTCCAAAATCTCCCGTACTGACACCTCAATTTGAGACTGTTCCTCAGATGTGTCACCTAAAACGAATGGTTCAGATGTGGGAATCTTCCTCAGATCCTCTGCAGTAAAGACTGATGCGAAGAATTCTTTTAGCTTCTTTGCAACCACCTTGCTTATTTATCGCTTAGCCAAGTTATCCATGTTTAGCTCTTTTAATCCTTCCTCATAAATGAATTCCTCCTTTACCTTTCTCTAACTTCTAGCATATTTACAATTCTTCATGACTATTCCAAAATAACTATTAGTTGCACAGTAAGTTTGTTGTTTAGGATGTATAGCCATACCAGCTAATCTGTATACATTCACTTTTTTCCAAGTATGATGACCAAGCTTTGTATTGATAGGTATTATTATATTGTTTAAACTATTTTTTTCCACTGAGCAAACCAGATTTTTAAATGGGTGTATTTTAGGACTTTTCTACTGAGGATTTAAGCCATCGGTGGCCAGCCACCAGTGCAAACACCATTGCTACAGCAGGTCAAACCATAAGTTTAGACAGACAGAATCTCTGTAAGCCACAGTTTGCATGATGCAGCTTGCCCAGGTTTCACGCAGCTTGTAGCACTTTATAACTGTTTTGTCTCTCTGCACTAGGGCCTTGTGCCAGCAAAGCTACACTGGTGGATGGCCACTGATGACTGTCACTGGGGCAGATTGTCTGTATAGACAAAGCTCTAGCTATTTCTGAATTGTGATTAATTATATCTTCCTCATTTACTAATGGTCCAGCTTTCTCTTTAGTACTTCTATTTTCCTTTATTTATTTACTGCACACAAAAAACTACATTGAACAAACATTATTAAGGTTTAAAGTCAAGCACTCAAAAGTTAGGAAATACCAGAATTAAAGTTACTTGTGCATTAAGATACAGTCATTAATTGCATAATAACATACTATTTGTCCACGGAACCTCTACATGATTCAGTGCACAGAATGGACAGTGCTCACTATTAAATATTTAGCAGCTAGTAAGTATTTTGTTTTCTCCTTGATGTTCAATGCTTCCCATCCCTTACTTTGCACTATTCACACCTTGTGCTGAAGACAAAATTATTAATTTCCTCCTGGGTGCTTATCCCTATAGTATCTGAATGGTTCACAAATATTAATAAATTTAATTTTACAACACCCCTCTGAGATGAGGGGGTGCTATTTTTGTCATTTTACAGAAAGAGAACTGAGGCACTCAGAGATTAAGATTAAAAGGATCCAGTAATTTTGGGTACTTTATTTGAGATGCCTAGGGCTTGATTTTTCAGAGTATTTAGCATTATAACAGCACCATGATGGGGTGTATTGAACTCACACTGATGAGGGAGGTGCCAGAAAGGCCTTGGAGGCAGGGCTAGCCCTGCCCCTCCAGCCTTGTCACTCATGTATGAGAGGGAGGAGTCCTTTAAAAGGCAGGAAATTGCAGTCACCTGGATAGAGGAGCAAGAGTGTCCTAAGCAAGAGACTGCTGGAGTGACTCCTGGAGCCACGGGGAATTTCTATCCAGGAGATCTTCACCCTGACTCTATGGGGAGTGCAGCAAACTCCTAGACTTAAGAAGCGGAGGGGCCTCTGTTAAGAATAAGGTACTGGGACCTGTGCAGGAGCCACCCAGTGCAAGTAATGGCATGGTTATGTTCTCCCACCATCTGGGAGAAAAACCTTAGGGAACTCCTTTACAAACATTTATATGTGCCAAGCCCAGATCCCATTGATATCAGTTACAGTTGTGAGTGCCCAGCAGGTCTTCAACTCCCAGGATCTCAAGTCAGGCACCTAGAAAATGAGGAACACGCAATTAGTGACTATCTGTGAAAAGTTCGTTTTAAGTGACTTGGTTAGCATCACACAGGAACTGTGTGGCAGAAAAGGGCATACAATCCAGTTCTGCAGGGCAGCATTTAACTGCCTTAACCATGAGCTCATTCTTTCTTTTCCTACAATCCCCTACATCATTCACTACACGCCTTTGAACTTCTGCAATAAATGAAGTGACGGTTCCTAGAGACAACAGCCTTCTTCAGTACACAGCCTGGATTCATTCCCAGAACAGGTCCGTCCCTGTGTATTGAATCAGGTTGGGGGTTCGATGGAATAAATAGCATACAAATACATAATTAAAGACAGTATCATTATGCATATGCCCAAGGGTTTTTTAATTAGGGTTCTTTTAATGTAGGTTTTATATGTGTACTTCCCCAGATTTTTTTTTTTTTAAAGTAAAAACAGGAATTTAATGATGTGGTACCATATTGACACCCACATGGGTCATCAGCGGATTGGAACCTTTAGATCCACCACACAGACCTCTGCCACTTGAGCTAACAAAGTAACAGATAGTGGCAATAAGTTGTCATCTTCTTTGTGGACCAGGATGAGACACTTTGCCAGTGGGTTCCACAGATTTGCTGACATCAGAGGAATCTTGGGTTCCATTCCAGGCTCTGCAACCAAGTATGCTCTAGTGGTCACAGATTCTTCTGGCCATCCCCGCTTTCGAATGTAATGCCTTCTGCCCTATCCCCACCAACCTATCCTTGTCCCAGTTGTGTCACGTCACCCTTAGCTCCTCATCTCAGTCCCATTTTCCTTACCAAGCCGGTCCCAGTCTCCACATCTCGGGCTTCTCATCCCAATACAAACCTTCTTCCCCAGAAAACCTTAGTTTCATCTCTTGGGACTCCCAGTCCCAGTCTTCTTGCCCAACCAGTCCCAGTCCTCCCTCCCCAGCTCTTCATCTGATTTATCTCTCTCCCTCACTCTTTTCTCCAGTAATCCTGCCACACATATTCCCTGCCATACACTAGCTCCCAGTCCCAATCTCCCTTCCTGGACTTTTTGTCAAATCTCAGTGTCACGCCCCAGTACCTCTTCCCAGTACCTTTCCTCAGTCTCTTTTTTCCCCAGCCAGTCCCAGTTCTCCCTCAATACCCCTCCTCTTAAAATCTGTCTCCCCTCACTCTCTTTTCCCTGCCTCACTGGTTCTCAGTCCCCATCTCCCCCATCTCCTTATCTGATCTCAGACTCCCCCTTCACATACAGATTCCCAGTCCCTATCCCCGTTTCCCTCCTGGCTCCTTGTCCAGCCTTGTCACAGACTCCTTTCCCACCTCCTGGACCTATGCCTAGTCTACATTAGAAAATGAAGTTGGCTTAACTACGTTGCTGAGGGCTGTGAAAAATCCACACACCCGAGCAGCATAGTTAAGATGACCTAACTCGTAGTATAGACAGCACTAGGTTGATGAAAGAATTCTTCTGTCAGCTTAGCTACCACATCTCAGGCAGGTGGAATACCTATGCTGACAAAAGAACTCCTCCCATTGACATAGGTAGTGTCTACACTGCAGTGCTACAGCCAGCTAGCGGCTGTGCTGCTGTAGCATTTCAAGTGTAGACATGCCCCTAGTCTCTTTGCCTAGCCAGTCTCAGTCTCCTCAACTTCCAGTCCTAGTTTCCTTCTCTCCCTCCATCCCTGCAGGCTCCTTGTCCCAATCTACACGCATCTCCCCCCTCGTCCCCACAAGTCCAATTTTGTCCCCTCTTCATTCAAATTAGGCAGCTACTTCTTCCATATTGACTAGGCCCAGCAAGGGGAACTTTGAGAGCACAGGATGGTGTTCTGGGGCCCAGATGGAGTATGGCCTACAGCAGCCCAGAACTTCAATTACAAGGAAAATTCTGCTTAACCCTGAGCTGGAGCATGCTCAATGCATTTGGTATCTTCAGGGAATTTAGCTGCTAAATCTAAGAAGTTTCTACTGAGCATGTGCAAACTGCTGTTTTTCAAAGAGTTATAATTTGACCAAATTTGGATGAATTTTCATGAACATGGCAAAAGGCACATCACTGACACAAAGGCCATTCTCCTCCCATCCCCTGCAAAACTTCATGTCCCTAGCCCAAAGCATAGGGGCTTTAGAAATGTTCTATGAAAAGGTTGCCAGAGATTTTTGCATGGACAAAACAATGTATTTTTCAATAACCTTGTTCTCAGAAATGGCTAAACAATTGTGGCTGAAATTTTCCAGACAAATTCAGACTAAAGCAGATACACAGCATGGAAACTTTCAGCTCAAATGATTAAAGTTTGCAAAGTTATAAGCAACTGGAACCAGATTCTTATAATCAGAAGGGTCAGACAACTTTAATAATAGGCAGTGCTACCAGCCATCCCTATAATAAAACGATTATCCCCTTTGGCTAGCATTAGCTCACTATGCTCTTTTGTTCATAGATTTTCCTTACAAGTCTTAACTGTTTGTGTGTGTGTATTTTTTGTTTGTTTATTTTTTTTCCCTTTGGTTGCTTTCCCCATTTTCCATTTCCATGATAGTGTTTATAAACCTCAGTCCATTAGAGCAGTGCTTCCTGAAGCTACATTGGCCATCATTTGTTCATTGCATTCTCTTTTAGGAAAAACTGAAATCTGCAGCTCCTTAGTTTTGGCAGAACTCTAAACTCTCTCGAGGGAAGTTAGAGGTTTTTTTTTTTTTTTTTTTTTAAGAGATCCCACCATTCTTATTCTTCCCAAGTGGGAGAATACTATTAGGGAGAATGGGCCAGAATCTGTGCAGACTTTGTGCTTTGGCACGATTCCTGCTCAGTACTTTGGCCAAATTTTCTAGCCAGATACAGCTCTGGTGGTCCGGAGCAACTTATGAGTTCCTCCTTGTAGTGCTGCTGCCCAGCCATTCTGAGCAACTCCACCTCATGAGAGGAGGACCCCTGTAGATATGGGACCTCAATCCTCCCTTGTTCAGTTCTTTGGCTCCCCTTCTATTCCCAGCACTGTTTAAGAAAAGCTGGGCCAATGGCCTGTTGTTTGGGCTTTACCGTGCAGGGAGAAGAGGACTTTCACTGTGTGATGAGACACCCTTTGGTGAAGACCTGCATTGGAAATTGGGGAGACCTGGAGAATGGGGACAGTGGACACAAAAATTGGGGGAAGAAAACTAGCGAGAAGTAGGGAGGGAGAGTCACACTAAAGAGGTAAAAGGATGTAGGACCAATGAGTGGGGGATAGACAAAAAGAAATGGGGGAAAAGAAAAGACCACCAAGGAGAGGTCCCACACAAGGAATTGGAGCATAGTGTGTCTAACAATGGATAAATTGGAAGGTGAAAAAGAGACCAAAGGTGAAAAGGATTTGTTGTATATATGTAGGAGGCAAATAATAAAACGAAGAGAACAAACATAAGAAACTCAGAACTCCAAAACTATGCCAAGTTGGTACCCAAAGGGAACCCTAAGGAGGAGATAGAGACAGAGAAAATAAATACAAGCAAATGACTTAATATAAAATGGGGTTTATAGACAAGTTTGTTTCAGCTGCCAATCCAATCAACTATTATTGTTAATTGGATCAGTAGCCAAAAGAAACCCAGAGATAGAACCATTCCCTTCTGGATATTTTTAATATTTCCACAATGTCTGAATGACCTTCATTTGAAAAAGTGTTTGTGCATATGGGGAAAAACATCTATAGACAAAAATTAAATCTTTACTTCTTGGATCATAAAGTTGACCTCTGCATAACAGGAACTTCTTTGATGCACATTTGGCTGTATTTCTTACTCTACAGATACAACTGTGGTTAAAATCTTCTGTTACTATAGGATACCATAGGATTGACTACTACAAGAGTTAATACATTCTCATTCTCCTCCAGTCCTAGTGGTTTGTAGCAGATGCCTATTATCATTTCACTTTTGTTTTTCATTCCTTGTTTTCCTTTCTCAAAGAATTTCATCACTATATTTTCCACAGTTGAAATACAAGTTGGTGGCAATATAAATACTTTTGACACAATAGATGAGCATTGGAGGGAGTTCAGGGTAATTCCAGGATGCCCCTTGAAATGCAGCACCTAGGCATCCATCCATCTAGCCTTCTCCTAAAAACAGCACAAATGTTTCCAAAATAATGCTTTGGAACGGAAATTAGTTTCTTTGCTTTATAAAAATGTCTATAAATAGTTATCTGAAAACACAGGTTATATATTTAATATAGACTCCCTGTTGTATGTCTCTACCTTCTAAAAACAATAAATCCATTTCAAATGATTAATTTCACGATTTTTTAAATAATTTATTTTGTAATAGTCTTTTATCCCCTCCTGCTGACGTGTCATCAGGAACACAAATAAATTTACAGTTTGTTCTTTCTTATACCCCATGAGGCATGAACCCTCAGCGCCTGAATTGAGTAACTGGGGTGCTCTCTGGGAAAAGCTGCTGTGTTGCTATTACTATAGCGGCTCATATGTATATAGGGTGTCCTCTACATATTGCTGGGGAAAGAGGTGGGAGGATCCCTTTAGCAGTAGATACCATGCCCCTTTCCCACCACCTTAGTCTCTGGTAGCTTTGCCACCACCCAACATTCTGCCCCTCCTTTATGCAGTGGAAACATGTTTCCAGTGGTATTGTACCTTCATGGTCAGGAAAGCTGGATTTGCTCCAATGTGAATCAAAAAGTTTTTTTCTGCACACACTCTTTCAAATGAGCTAAAACGTTGTTGGAAAGGCACTTACAAGAATACCACATAAATTAATTGGAATTATCTTACAACATGGTGATCAATTATTACCATTTGAAATGATGTCTTGAAACTGTGATAACTTGTGGTAATGTATACTATAGTCATCATTATAGTCATCAATGGTGAGGTGGGAATGAAATTAGCCTATTTGTTTTGTCCACTGCAGTGTACATTCCTATTTCCTTTCACGTATAATCACATCTTAAATCTTCAGTATCGGCTGGTTGTAATGTTTAGTGCTATGAAAAAAATGTTTAAATGAAATGTACATTTTCATCAGTTTCTTGTCAAAGCAAAATGCATTTTTTCCACCAATAGTATTTTGGGAAATTAAAAGATAAACAAAATTTTCGCCTTTTCAAATCATTCTCATTAAAACTAGGCCAAGAACTACTGAATTTTTAAAAATAAATGATATTTGAATGAGCAATTTGGATTTCTCTCTCTTAGGCATGCAAAAACCAAAAGCAAAACAAATCTTCCAAACACAAACCAAGCATAATCAAATACACCAATAGCTGCCTAAGTGTGCAGACATCCCGAATCAATAGCTCTGAGAGGTGTGAACTGTCCAATTCATCTCACTGGGTGATAACTTTGATATCTAATGTTGCAAATTGCATTTCATGTCAACTATTAAACTTCTATTAACTATTTTGCAGTTGATCATTTTAACATCCAGATAATTTTCGTACCACACAGATCCTGCTTCCTAACAGGTGCCAAATCCCCAACTGTTCCCCACCCCAGGGTCAAAACATCCAGCTTCTCTTGACAACTTCTATAATATTTGTTTGTATATATTTTCAATCCAAAATGGTGCAGCACACTGAAAATTCAAAATTGTGGGGCAGTCTACAATTTAATGTAATTTAAATAACGAAGGAAATATTATAGTGATTATATTATTCAATTTCATATTTAACGCAAGATGCATTGGAGTTAACCCACAGAATACAGATGTCTTATTGCAGAATTTATTTAGTTCAAGATTGCCATGGAGTACACAGGGCCTTGACTATAATCTTGTAGCCAAACAACCATATTCAGGCAATCCACAAACAAAAGCCAAACCAGAGTACATACAGGTGGGAATGATTGTTAGCAGATATGGAATGTAAGATGCCACCCTCTAATGTGCATTCACAGTTGATCCAAGCAGATTGATAGGCTAGTGGCCATTTGACATATGTCTTGGTATTAAATAATTCCTAATATGGGGTGTCCCCTCTAGAAGACTTGTCCAATTACGTCTTCCAGTGAGCTGGTCACCCTCACTGACCTTCAAGCCAGACCACCCCACAAACTTTCCTATATAGCCCTGATGCTTAAGCTGTAGGACAGAAACACACTTGCTGCTGATCCAGATCCTAGCATAATCACACTGATACTAGATTAAAGCACGTTGGGTAGGGTCTAGGAAACCTAGAATTTATTCATACAGTTCTGCAAATATTGGTCTGAACAACTCACAGAGTTAGGGGTTTATTAGACCCATCATTCATTATTCTTATGTTCCAATGTGAAAACTGTGGACCAGATCCCCAGCTGGTGTAAATCAGCATTGGAATATCGGTGGAACTATGCCAGTTTACACAAGCTGATGATCTAGCTTCCTGGGTCTAAATACCCTTTACTGGTTTTGACTGGACTAGAGGCTGAAGCCCTATTTCTCTCAGGAACTGGTCACAGTTATCCATAGATCTTTAGCCTCCAAAACAGATTACTGTAATGATCTTTAACAGTGCTTCCTTGAAGACCACAAGGAAGATTCTGCTAGTGCAGAATATCAATGCTCATTTGCTAAGCAGAGTGACCTTATATGAGCATAGGAATGCAGGCTCACCTATTTCCTAGAGTGCAACCTATGTTGTTTAATGTCAGTTACAGTTGGCTGGAATGTTGTTGCTATCTCTCCCTAGAGAGTCCTTTTGGGGAAAAGAGAAGAAGTGAGTAGAGATGGGCTGGAGGTGTCTCTCTGTTGTTTTTAAAGTCTGATTCTGTTTCCTAGAAGGTAGGCAAAACAAGACAAACACACACAAAGGGGAAGGAAAAGAACAGCAAAGATAGAAAATGCAGCTTCTGTCTCTGGTGCTGACTCACTTGCAACCTCACTACACATACACAGCACATGATCTTATCAGCCACACTGAGACCTGGCAAACTTGTACAACCCTGGGGTGTTTTGGACATGGTTTTTATTTGCCTTTTCCTGGCCACAGGCTTACAGCAGTGTTGCAAAATATATAATCTTGGCTAGATGGAAAGAAAAAGAAGAGGCATAGCAAAGAGAAGAAATAAAGTGGGAAAGGAATGGGTCACGTTATGTGGTGGGATAAAGTCTCACATACCAGGTCGTATTCAGGATTTAGCTGGAGCTGATGGAGGTGGCTGTGTCACTTGGATTCCTTTCTCTGGAGTGAGCCAGTCAGGACATCTCTCGGCATTTTGACGAAGGTCTTAGGTCCCAGGTGATGGTATGGTTGCCATGATAGTGAAGGTCGCTCCAGTAGCCAATTTTTCTTCCAAAAGTCTCTTTCATAAGCTAAAACCCCCAAAGGCAATGATGGGTGGAATAGCCCATCCCTTGTTATTTTGTCTACCACTTGCCCCT
>NW_027133480.1:5382500-5390000 GCF_026122565.2 Emydura macquarii macquarii | reverse complement strand
TACAGTCCTGGGAAAAAGGCCAGTAATAATAGAAAATAAAATTCTCTGGATTTAATAATTTTATTCTTCTTTAGTAGGAAAATCAGCATATCAAGGAGAGTAGGAAAATTAGTGTAACATAACCTGTCACTTTAAAGCTCAGCATGACTACCATCTCTCCATACCTATAGATTCACTCAATGACTCCTCTAGGGATTCTCTTTTAAGCATCATCAGGACAAATGTATTGTTCCTGCTCTATAATTTCCAAGTGATTTGTGTCAGAGATTAGCATTCATTCTGAAACAAAACGGGGAACAATTGATATAAAAAAGCCGATAAAATGAAATAGACTAATGGGTTAGTTCTAGACAACAACTTGGTGTCCTTACCTCAGAAAACCTACATGTGTAGCAGTCATTGCCATGCCCCTAATGGGAATACTTGTGTCCATATTGGGATGGACAAAAAATTATTTTTAGTGCATTTTGGTATATGACAATAGAAGGTCAGACACAAAAATATAATGGGCCATCTGTCTTTACGCAGAACTTCCTATTGAAATCTCTGTGGAGTTCTACTTAAAAGACTGATGGCATGATATATTTGTATTTAATGAATATCAATATCATCATCATGAACACTTACAATAATACTTTAGACTTGTAATAATTATCCCTCGTAATAATTCTTTGCATTTCTGTAATGCCTTATCTCCAAGGATCTCAATGTGCTGCAAAGGTATTAACTAAATAAGGCTCACAGGACCCCTCTGAAATGGGTCTGTTTACACCCATTTCATAGGTAGATGAACTGAAACAATAAGAGGCCAATGGCTAGCCCATAGTCACATAGCATGTCAATGGGAGAACTAGCAACAGAGTCAAGACACCCAGTCCCTTGCCTTTACCCTCAGACATCTATTCAGGTTTCAATATTCTATCCCATTAGTTAATCTTTAAGAGTATGTCTCTTCTTGATATAGGCATATACAGGGGTCACCTTTGAATAATAAGCATTTCCCCAACAGTTAACACACAATAGAATCTCAGATACCACAGATATTATTTATAATTAGAATACGAAAAAACTGTGGTAAGGGATCTGATGGCAAATGTTGACTTATTGGTGTCCTGTGTATTTCTCAGTAATGATACTGAGTTAGATGTACCCAGCAGGACAAACGCCCTTAGTATTTTACAAATGAAGCAGTAATACACAAGTCACTGTTTTCACAATATTTAAAGTTTCTCAACAGCTTTTTAATATAAAAGGACCATATCTGTGTGAGGAACTCCCACTGATATGAATGGAAATTTGGCATACAAAATGGTTGTCCATGACAATGATCCAAATTAATTTTAGTCACAGCTAGTAGAAGTGGAAAAGACTGTCTAGATCATAGAATTTATCTTTCTGAAAATGCAGGGTGTAGTTCACCCATTAGAAGCAATACTAGATATTGAACTTGATATTCTATATACTTGATAGTAGGCAAAAGGCCAAGAATGAAGAACTGAAATCAAAGTCTGGGCCTTAGCATAACTTTTTCTTGCATTTGCTCCTCTCAGCTTCTGCGACACCAGATATCAGAACTAAGAGCAAGGAAACTCTCTCCTGTGCTCTCAGTGATCTCTCTGTTATTGGTGCCCAACCAGTGTGGAGGAGAAGAAAGCAAGATGACTGAAATGCAGAGGACTGAGCAGGGGTGGAGAGAATAGAAGCAGAGGCCAGAGACAGAATGGGACAGGCCAAAGGGGCGGGGAGAAAAGAAGCATCTGTAACCACTGGCACACTTGGAACTCCAGAAGCCTGGAATTGGACTCAGAATTTCTGAGTCTAAACATTCCTCTGCTTTCAAGAAATAGTTGTGAAAACCACTGGCAAAGTGGCTGGTTCACACAGAGGATCACACCCTAATAGTGCTACCAGTTAGGTCAAGTTAGTGGCCTATGCTGTAGATGTAAAGGTTCCAGTCCTTGCTGATGACCTATTTGGGGATCAAACTGGTGAAATTTCTGGTTGTCAGTTTGATTTTTTTTTTTTAAATGTAGGAAATTATGTTAAATCCCCCAATCCTCCCCACCATAACAACAGTATGTTGAAGTTCTAAAGTCAAGCACTCAAAGGTTAAGCAATACCAGAATTAAGTTTGCCTGTGCAAGTTCAGCTTGCCCCTTTTATGAGCATGCATACATGATCATATACTATTTTTTTCGATAGGACAACTGCCTCTTTCAGAGCACAGACAAGACAGTGAATCAGGGACTGAATCAGGATTGTATAGTAAATGAGGCTGTTGTCTGTAACATCCCTGCTTCCTTTGCTGAAGTTGGAAGATGTGTAGCGACTGAGGCAGGGGATTTCAGAAAGGGAAACGTTGGTCCTGTGGTTAAGTCCATTAACTGTCACCCTGAAAAACTGGATTCTATTCCTGCCTCTGCCACAGAGTTCCTAGGTGATGCTGGGCAAGTCATTTAAACCATACTTTTCACAGGTAATCATCTGTTCTTCATTTTCGGGTGCCCAACTTGAGACAACTGGAGCCTGCTTTGCATAAGTGCTGAGAACTCACACTACAATTGAAGTCAGTGGAAATGTGCTTTGAACATATAAAGTGCTATAAAAATACTAAGTACAGTGAAAAATCAGGCCCAAGGCATTTCAAATAGGATACCCAAGATTAGTGGACGTTTTTTACAGTTTTGGCCTTAGTGCCTCTTTTCGTTAGTTCCTTGTCTATAAAATGGGGGTAATAACATCAGCTCACAGGGGCATTGTGAATATAATTCATTAATGTCTGTGAAGCATTCAGACACTATGATGATGAGTGCCATAAAAAAGCCAATAAGGAAATTAATAGTTTTGTACTCAGTGCAAGTTTGGAATGACATGCAGTGTATATGGCATGAGTCTGTCTACTCACTGAATAATGAGAATACAAGAAATATTTATTCAACAAGTGCTACCCATCTTGTCTACTGAATGAATCAGGGGTCCTATGGAAAACTTGTTTGTGATCATGTAATTTAAGACTATCATAATGCATATGCACAAATGTACTGAATTAAAGTTGCACGGGTATTTCCTAACTTTTGATTAGCTGACTTTACTGTCTTAATGTTCTTTTAATTTAGGTGTTTTACATGTAATTTACAGATATACATTAGTGAAAGACATAATAATTTTGGACTACTTCTACTGTTTTATGTTTTACGATCTTTAAAAGTAAATGCACTATTTCGAATAAAATAAAAATGGGAGTCAATTATGTTTTTCCTTCAAACACTATAATTGTGATTATAATTGTGATTACAATTGATTATAATTGTGATTTCCCAGTTGTTTAACTGGAGGAAGTTCTTAAATAAAAAAAATACCCAAAGACACACATTACTAATACTGATTAATTAATTAAGCTTTCCCTATAAATCTAGATATACCAACTTTCAAAGTGTCCACTATAAGGCTAAATTACATTGCTGTTGTTCTAGTTTGGCATTTATGGTAATTTGTCAAGCCCATACGCAGTAATGGATTGACTCATATAACTAGGGCTATAATTGCAGTTGTTAGGTAGGCCTTCTTTATCTTAGCCTGTCTGAGTCTCCCATTCCTGCATGATTTCTTGCTGTGCTGAAGCCATGTGTGTCTTGTTTTGTTTTAATACATTACTGACCCAGGGTCTCAGGTTACTGGGGTTCCTGTCATACATTTAGTTCCACTCTCATAAAGCATTGCACAAAAAATGCTGTAACAAGGTAACAATCATTGCTCAATATACTAAGTATAAATGACACAGTGTAAAACTTGACTGCAGGAGAAGAGAGGGGGGGGGGGGGGAAGACAGTCACTGAAAATAGAATACACTAAGCCATTACTGTAAGGTTGTCTGTGTTATAAGGGCTCCTACAGTGGTGTGCTGTTTGTCTGCTACATCTTATTCACCATTATAACCTCAATATTCATTGTCTCTTTACAACATATGCTTTGGTATAACAGGCACATCATGTCTGAGTAGTCAGAAGAGTCTTCTTAAGAAAGTGTTATGAGCATAGTTCTCAATTTTTAACGACTGTAAAATTATTTGACGTAATACCATTATTAAGATACTGCAGAAGCCTAACAGCATCCTTTAATTTGTATTGGATAGAAACATAGTCAAAATTGATAAAGATATAAAACTTACACTGCACTAAACAAATGATTTAAATGTCATTATATTATGTGATGGTATCACCTGGACACTTAACTCTCCTTAGAAAGTGTCTGAGTTGTAACAACAACTTATCTTTTGATCTTTGAAAAATGTACATAATTCAAGAAGTTAACAGGTTGTTCACTTAATAGGGATCATGCATACAGGAATTTTTTTTTAATAACTTGCTGGAAGGGGAAAAAAGGCAGTCTATGCTAATATGAAACATATTTTGCATTTATTATGGGAAAGAATTTTTGAGGTAGGAGGTGAAGAGACAATTTGGGAATTTTTGTTAGCTGAAAAACTGCATATTAAACATGAATTGTGATTTTCCATCTGGCCCTACTGGTTAGGAAGCTGCAGTTGGGCATGATCTTCACTGTCAATCAACAGTCCCCAACTGTGAGATGCAAGCCTCATGACGAAGCCCACCCCAACTCATTAAACCAAAGCAAACTGTATGAAGTGCGCCTCTGTGTGATTTTAATATTTGGTGCATGTGACAGGATCATTTTAGTGATTTGCAGGATTTATCTCCTCTTAAAAGTACTGCCTAAGGCTACTCTAATTGGTAGGAAAGCAAATTCCCCTTTCTCCTCCTGTCACTCTTTGTTTTATTTACTGAGAACTGCCGAAACCTATTTACACAATAATGAGGATAAATCACTGTGATGCTTTCAACACAAAGAGAAATGTTGCGTGAGTTGAAAGCTGTACAATTAAAACTAAATTCCAAATATTTCTGAAGTGGTGTCTACAGCTAGCAATAGTGAAATAAAATTAAGACAAATGATAGGATTTTATATTACAGCTCATGGAGGCAGACAGTTAAAATCAAATTCTTTTATGATGGACAATTTCATTCAAAACTGCAATCAAGTAAATGTATGTAAGTTACTCTCAGTGGTCCAGATGTTCCCACTAGAAGCGTACGTGCAGAGGTCCTTAGTGTGCAGATCTTCCCCCATTCCACATGGAAAGGGAGCTCTGCTACCACCAAAACAATGGGCTTCTCCCATGCCCTGGATGTAGTGGAGCAATCTCCACTTTCTAGGATCCATGTGAGGGGAAGGGTAGAGATAGGGCAAACATGAAAGATTAATGGACCAGTGGATTAGAGGGATGAATATTACTTTTATGGGGCTGAAAGGTGAACAATCTGGAAAAGATACTAAAACCTCAAGCTGAGGACAACCAATGCTAGGGGCCAAAGCCAGTGCGTGGGCACAGTGTCTGTGAATGGCTGGCATCTCCCTCTCCTGACTCACAAGGGTATAGGGACAACTTCTCTGTGGGAACAAGCCTTTCTAATCCTCCACTCCTAAACAGCATGCTGGAGAGAAAATCTCACAGAGATTTCTGCACAAAATTTTTCCTCACATAGTTTTTGTCATGGGAGGGGATAGTTTGGTGCAATATTTGTAATAAAAGATAAATGATTAATCATCTAGGGCTTGATCCTGCTCATAGAAGTAAGCTGTTTAGAGCAGGGACTGTGTCTTCAGATGTGTCCATGTAGCACCTGGGCACAACTGTGATATAATAAAACTCTTGAAGCTCTTGAATAGAGTCATGAATTTTGCTATAGGATTATGCCACCTCTGATATGTTTTAAGTCACAAATAGATGTCAAATTCACCTAGAGAAACTTTTGACTAAGGACATGTCCAGTTTAGAGAAATTTGCTCTGGTTTAACTGCAGTGATGCATCTGATCCAAGCCTGTAATGGAGGCACACTGCAGTGGTACAAAACAGAGCTTGCACTTAACAGGGCAAATTTCACTGGTTAAAGTGCCATTTAGCATGGTGCAATATGTTTACTTCCCTCAGGTAGACAAGGCTTTAGGTCTAATGAAAAGGCCATCCTGCTGAAACTGCGGATAATACTCTAAACATACTTTTGCTGCATGAAAAGAAAACCCAATTTCTTTTGATGGCAGACTTGTTTTATATTCCTGTATGTAAGATTCACAGACATTTTACAACACAATTTAAAAAAAAATCCTGAGTCTGGGTCCACATTGATGGCTGCTGTATACATCATGTGGCAGGAAAAAAAGTTTTGGCAGTTTTAAAAAAACCCTGGCATTTCTATTGTATCAATCACTTTGTTGATTTTAGACTCAAATTATGTGCCTAAAAATTATTGTGGAACAGGTATTTTCTGTGGTTAAGCACAGTATGAAATATCAGTGACTATAACAATAAATGGGCGATACAAAATGTTATTTCATTTTGGGACCAGGCTTTATAATTGTCAGCGTTCGTCATAACCTGTTAGTCCCAGGATATGGAAGAGACAAGGTGGGTGAGCTAATATCTTTTATTGCACCAACTTGTGCTGGTGGAAGGGACAAGCTTTTGAGCCTCAAAGAGCTCTTCTGCAGATCTGGGGAAGGTAATTAGAGTGTACAAGCACTGTCCGTGCACAGAACTCCACTCAGTGAAATCAGTGGGAAATCCTTTTGCACAGTAGGTTTGCAGGATTTAGCTTAAATATATCAGTAGACTATGTATATAAGCTTACATCTTGCAAAGTCCAAAGTCAGGATGAAGATCATATAGGAAACTATGGGCCAAATAAACTGCTTGCAAAGTGGGTGCAGTTCCACTGATTTGAGTGGAACTGCACTTGATTACACTATCAGGCTGACATATATTCCACCATCATAAAGTATGAATAGTTAGGCTCTGTGGTCCTGATCCTGTGTTCACTGAAGTCAATGACAAAACTCCTATTGACTTCAATGGTGCAGGATCAGACTCTATGTGGGCAAAGTGCAGAGAGGCTAAATTCTTCCCCACCAAATCCAGGAATAGGATGAAAACTGCCACTCAGCAGCCTTCCCCATTCATCGGGTACTTCAGCCTATGGCGGATATTGCAGCCACAAATCCTCTGAGTTGATTCCACAGTGATGCAGGGCCACTGGATTTGTATGGATGTAGATCCATGGTCCACCCCCAAAATAACCTTCAGCACCAGCCTCAGATAAGCTAATGAAGAAACCAGTTCTGTGGCATTCAGTGGGTATGCAGGCACCTCTGAGCTGCCATTTAGTTAGCTGCCCCCTATTACAGCCCCTTTGACCCTTTGTACAAATTCCAAGGGGGTTCATAAGTAGTGTTGAGGGCTTTGCACCACTAATGAATTTGGCCCTATTTGTCAAATTCCTCTCCCATCTATTTTCAATGAGTGACCTTTAGGCCAATTTGCAAAAACAGCATTAAAGCATGTTTAGAATTTTGCAGCCTGGATAATTGTGTGTGTCAAACTGTAGATGGAAATTTAGAAGCAAAGTTCAGGCCCACTTAAAATG
>NW_027133480.1:5352500-5362500 GCF_026122565.2 Emydura macquarii macquarii | reverse complement strand
AGCAAATCCATGTTTAGCAGTAATAAAGAGTTTATTGGTGCTAAAGCCAAAGATTTTCTGACATAGGAAAGATTTTTCCTTTCATAACAAGAATATTAAATCCTTTGTTTACTAGACTCTGGAAAAGAGATATGTAAAATGGTTGTCAGATATTTCTGAGGAAAAAGCCAATTAAAGGGTAATAAAGTAAAGGATCAGAATTACCATTTGACTTTACATGTCTTCTCTTCCTCTTTCTCTCACTTGCCTTCTCCCCAATAATAGCATTATGCTTCTAAAGCACTATGTTTTCTTACTATAGAATTGTAGATACTGAGTCAAATCCTGCTTTCTTGACTCATAAGATTATAGCAGGATTTGGTCATTTTAGCAGTCATTCATTTGGTAGTATAGTAATTTATTATCTGTAGGCTTAATTGAAAACTTGATCTAAATGTTTACCTGAAAGAGAGATAAAAAGTTAAACAAAACTGTTGGACCAAACAACCTGTCCTCTAATCTAAGATCTTATGTTAGGAAAATCTTATTTTATTAAGGGCATTGAGGTTAATTATTGTTCTACCGTAGTTGATTTGCATACTTGTGACCTGATTGCTTATATATTGACACTGTTGTCTTTGGTTATACACTTTTTTCCCAGACAACCATGCCCAATATTTTGAGTACAAATACTACAAAATTAGAAACCATTGAAGACTCCTTGCATGAGCAAGGTTCCAAGTTTGGTCTCCACAAATTATCAGAGATATACTTTTAAGAATGATGGTTCCAAGGAGTAACGCTAATACAACTTTCCATACCGAACATTTCTTTTAACAACAAATTGGTTTGAGTCGAACCAGACCAAAGCCACCAGTCATGCTTGTAATTCTAAAGTTTGCTAGCTCACCCATTGTTAAAATTCAAGTACAAAACTCTAACTAGTAAATTTTCTTCAACATCTGTTCTCATAGAGGTTAAAAAAAATAGGTAAAATGGATGAAAAGACACTTGCAGGGTTTAAAAATATCTCCTATGGAAAAGAAATCTTTCATATCACAAGAAAAAAAGGCTCCTGTAGATTGTTATGTGCATAAAGTGGAGGCTTAAGAGCAGACACATTTGCAGATGAACTGCTTTTACTAGCTTCTCTGAGACATGACATTTGTTCAGAAGATTAGCCAGGTTGTAATGTGTAGCATAATTGCACTGTGCGGATGTCCCAGTAGTGAAAACCTAATTGCTTGACAGGACTATAACTTTGTGGTATGCTCTCACCTTGTTAGGTCCTTTTCTGATGCAGTTCAAATGAAGTCTGGCCGCAGGTGTGCCTAATTTACGTTGCAACAGAACGTGTTGAGTTTAATTGCACAGTGGTTGTTAGGAAAAATTGGTGGGTGGAATATCAAGTGCCTTACTGTATGCTGATGGCAGATGGGCGTTAAGAGGCATTGTGAGCTAAATGTATAGGTGAGGTGAGTTAATAAAAGATGTAAATTTTATCTTAAAATAGTGAACCCTTATGGTAGGTAATACATTTTAATTAAAAGGTACCAGCCCTTTCTTTACCAGTATGAAGAAAATCAAAGAAAGGGGAAATCACCAAGAAATACTATGCTTTTCCTTACCTCAGTATTTTTAGGAGCAGTTTTCAATTGAGGATGTTTAGGAAGGATATTCCAAAAGATTAAATACACTCAAATGTGTAATGTATGTACATAAATTACATAAATTGCAGAATACAAAGCAGGGACAGACAAAACCAGGGAGTCTGTGTTCTCGTTCTAGTGATAGCAACAAAGTTTGAAAAACTACTTCAACATGAACCCAAAGCCAGTATCCGACTTTTTCCCTACTCCAGGGTTGGATTCCTAAGAGTATAAGGCTCTTCTGTGGAAAAGCAGCCATCTCTATCCTCTCTGCTCTAGGGACTGCCTGCTAGGATGCAGGACTCTTATTGGCCAGCTGAGGGGAAATAGTCAGCCTTTTCCTCTGCATTGAGCTATGAGAATGGCCTCCCTGGGAACAGGTTTTTTCTTGTCCTTGTGCCACCTGTCATTTGAATCATGCAATACCACCATAAAGCTGAGATACAAACATTGGTTATATAGCATCCCAGTGCTGTTTCTTCTGAATTTAGTTCAGCGTTCAGGTTTGTTCTGGTGGACTTGCATGTGTATGGTTCATGCAACCTTGGATTGCCACCCAAACCACTGAGTAAATATCCGATTAATTTTTACGGTAAAAGATTGCTTAACATACTTTTTTAGACATACATGAGTTCCCCAGAGAAACAATTCTTCAGTGTAAAAAAATTCACATTATTAATAATACTTTGCACTTCTGGAGGACCTATCAACTGAGGATTTCAAAGCAATTTACAAACTTTAATTCAACAAGCCTCACAACATTTGATATTGGAAAACAGATAGGGTCAGCTTCTCTTTTTTAGTCTGATTCCTTTGTGGCACTAAGAGGCTGTGAGGCTGACATCTCCCTAGACTGGTGGTTTTCAGCCTTTCTTTATTTACGGACCCCTAAAAAATTTCAAATGGAGGTGTGGACCCCTTTGGAAATTTAACCTGTGGTCTGCAGACCCCTACCATAAAAGTCTTAGACTGAAAACTGACTGAACAGAATTCAACTATAAATGTTGCCCGTTCGCGGCACAGCATTTGACATAGCTTGAGAAAGGGCATTAAACTGTGGGCTTCTATGGTAACAACACTTCTGGGTTTTGAACAGTAGATGGGGGTATTCACATAGTTTTGATTGATCAGAAATGATCAATGTCTTTTTTGGGATCTGAAACTTTGTTTTCATAGTCACCTTTCACAAACCCTTTAGAAATAGTCTGCGGACCCCCAGGGGTCCACGGACCACAGGTTGAAAACCTTTGCCCTAGACAGTGATTTTCCCGGTGTGAGGAATGCCCACTGATGTGGAGCCAATTTTACTGGCTCCTATGCCAGTTCACAGCTGCTCATAGAGTAGGGGACACAGCTGCCCATAGAGAAGGGGAGTATAGGGATGTGGCCAGAGCACTACTGTGCTCTGATTACTCTCTGGTCCCTGGGGACCACAGCCAGCCAGAGTACTTTAGAGCAGGCCTGGTGCTGCTGTTGGGGCTATGCCTAGTACGCAGCCAACTTCAGACTCAGGGAACTGCAGCTATTCAGTATAGCCCTTTAACACCACACCTGTGCCCTGCAAATATTGAGTTCATCTGAGAATCTAGGCCATAGATAGAGATCATATCAACCATCACTGAAATGCAGCCACTTCTTGGGTGAAAACCAGCAGTTGATCACAGCAACACTACACAAGAAGTCAGGATGGGAAGTGAAGAATAACATATCCCATTGAAATAGCAGCATGGATTGATTTAGGCACAATTTGGCTGGGAACACAGGCTTAACACTCTTTCTTCAGTACCACAGAATATCTAATGAGTACCAGGAATGAGTGCTAGAGCTGTCTGGAAAATGAAGGGAGAGGAGAATTAGCAAAATTTCTTTTCCATTTAATGTCAAAATTCCCATTACTCTTAAAAAAATTCCAACCAACTCTAGTCATTATCCTCTTTATATGTCTCTTCTGAGAGATGGACTTTTCAGCAGTACAGTGCCCACTAACAACATACGGGGCTTTTGCTCAAGATTAGATTTTGTTCAGGATTAGGAAAGAGTTCTAACTACTGAATTACCAACACCAGTTCTATGGTACCTGAGTATTTCTTGGAGTTCTCTTACTTCCACAGCCCAGGGTTTCACACATGACAGCAAAATGTGGTACAGCTGCAGGTACATGTTTTTTCAACTGGAGTCTGATGCTTCAAGTTTGAAGTTCTAAAGGAGGAAAGAGTGGAGACCTAAGCTCTTATCAGGGATATTACTTGCACATGAACATTTATCTAAAGAGTATCCAGGTACTATGGTGATGGACACTTTATAATTAAGAGTAACTTTAACAAATGATATTTTTTCATATTCTGAATAAAATTCCTAAAGATCCTGTTAACCTCAGTATTAAAAATGTGTTTATTTGAGCACCATAAACTAATGGGCAAGGGCATTTGAGTGGCCCAGAGGGAAGAGAGCCAGGAACCAAACAGTCATTAGATGTCAGAAAACACAAGACCCAGAGAAAATGTTTTGCTGTTATAAATTCTGAAAGTATCACGATGTAAAGAAAATAGCAAGGGCTAGGTTGTGACCAGCCTTTAAGCTTCTGTGCTAGGAAGGGAGCAAGGGGCTTTTCCCTCACCGTGCACAGCCTGTGTGAGGGCTATCTGGGAGCTGCTACAAAGTTGCTCCCTGCTTCCCAGAGCAACTTGCTGAAAGAAGGAAGGAAGGGAAGTAGGTGGAACCATAACTTTGCTGCCCCAGCAAGTATGAGTGAGGGCGTATGCTTGATTCCTTATAAGGGGGTCACAAATTGCTTCTTTCTTCTTTTCCCACCCCTACATACAATTGTTGGTAGAATAAATCTGACCTCTCAGAGTTCCCCTGGGTATTGCTGCTCCGCACAGCCCTCAATGCAGGAAGGTGGCTAAATGGCACAGGTTAGCCATACGTAATTATCTTTATGCTGAATAATTAGAAGCTGAGCTACATATTGCCCTGGGCACGGTCACTCTTTTTACAGTTTTAAAGTCATTATAGTGACCACTCAGAGTGCAGGGCTTAGTACTCAGTGTTCCTTTATCCTTAAACAATAATGACCAATGTGGATGGCTTTTCCTGACATTTCAGACCAATGCAAATCCCACTGAAGTCAATGGAAACTGGATCCTACCTCTTTTGAGTAGCTGGAGAAGTCTTCAACCAGAGGCAAAGCCAATAGTCCTTAACGAGACTGATCATTAATAGAATTGAAATTTCCAACTCAGGGGTCATTAGTGCTAATATAAGCTGTGAAAATATAAAACATGTTAAGAAAAAAATAAAGTGCCAGATCCTCAGCTAGTATAAATCACCGTCATTGATATGGTTGAATCATTGAAGTTAATTGTGCTGCAGCGATTTACAGCACCTGAGGATCTGGCCCGAAATGATTACATTTTCAAGTGTTGAAGATGTAAAAATTGAAGTGTATGTTGCCATGGATATAGCGTTCTGATTACAGCAGTGATCTTTTCTTCTACTTAAAGACCAGTACAGTAACCAATAAGAAAGTAAGATATCATTCCCAATATTCTGTAAGATTTATTTATTTATTTATTTATTTATTTACACATTTTTCACTTTTGATATCCCTAACAAACCTTAATTTTGTATTTTTACAGATTCTTTCTAAAGTTTTTCCTTAAGTGCAATCAGAACTGTTTGAAGAATGCAGGCAACCCACGAGATATGCGAAGATTCCAGGTACAGATTTTTTAAAAAGAAATAAGGATAAATTCGAGATTTATTAATAAATTCCAAATAACTTACCGCTTTATTTTTTTTTCTGAAAAATTGTCTTTTTTATTTAATACAGTTAGTTTCAGAAGTGTACACCTTTTAAAAAAATATGTACAGCTTTTAAAAATATTTGCCTAATTTAAATCCATGTTCTTAGGAGTTGTCAAGTTCATGAGCAGGCCATGATGGATTGTTCTGAAGCAAGTGGGACTCATCAGTGAAAATATTGCTGTAGTTTTTTCTTATATTAAAATCTTTACTATGTTATTGGGTTTCTAAGATCTGTAGAGACGTTCCTAAACATGTATGATGAGTAGCACCAGCTTAGTTATAGCCATTAGAAAAGCAGCCATGGAATTCAATGAATTTTGGATCACCCTTTCTAATTTCCACATTCAGATATAAATCTGATAGTTGTGGTACAACCCACATATTTTTATTCCAACTGTTTTAGAGCCAAATTGTTTTAATACTTGAATTTCTCCTTACAGCTATTGAAATATCCTGTGGTGAGTCAAACCACTACAAAAGGGCATCTGACTGGACAGTTGCCGAAAATAATTTCCCTCAAATTTTGGCTGATTGGAAATGGTTATTGAGAAATACATGATTTTTTTACTTCAAATTACTTTCAAAATGATTCATACTTGGGATTAATAATAACCTAGGCACTGAGATGTTCAAAACTTTTTCTAAGCAGCACAACTTGTGGTTAAAGTTTATAGGAATGCATATGACATCTGTTTTCACACACAGCCAACCTACTGGTGAAGCCAGAATGCTTGAGCCAGTCAACAGTAAAGATCGGTAGCTGGAAAAAAATATTTCTTCAAAACAATCCAGCCAAACTTTCATTTTTCATGAATCTCAGCTTCACATGGAACTGGTGATATTGATCCATCTGAACAGAGCAGAAGGTCAAACCTGGAATGAGTGGAAATATCCTCTTTGTCTCACCGATGACTAAATGAAGCATCAGTCATGAGTGATCTTGTGGTTGACAGAAAAGCCAGTAGTCACTAGAAAGACTTCCCCAGGTCTCTTCAGTTAATCTCCCTGCCTCTCAGAAGGTTTAACTGGACTGAACAGTATGTCAGGTCTTGAACAATATTTTCAACTGGTTTTACTATCTCAGCACCTTTCTTTAGGTGCACTGCAGGAATGAGCCAATAAAACAACATAGTATGTCTACTTTCTTTTGCTGAACTACACTATTTTCCCTTGGTGATTGACCTATATACAGATGACAGAGCAAAGATAGTTGCTTTTTTTAATATACACCTTCCCCTGTCTTTCAATATATCATGGCCTATGTACCTAAATAAATAAATAAATACATACAAATTATTTTTTGCTGAGAATCACATTTAATTTGCTTTGCATAGTCTGCGGGTTATTTCTTTAAGTTGCACTTAGCTCATTAAAAGTGAAAAGCAATGGGACTGCAGTATAGGATGCCTGAGTTAAGGTGCAACTTCAAGACTCCCCACAATGGATGTTGAAGAGCGATGATACAGTCCGCCGTCTCTGTGGAGGAGAGTGCATGCAGAAACACAGCACACTTCTACAGAACCACCCTTCAGGCTGCTGCCAAAGGGTGATACAGATGGCTGCCTCAGAGAAGGCTGAATATAGAAAAGAAGGTGCTATGAAAGCACAAAGCTAATTATGGGACATGGAAATAAAAACCAGGATCAGAGATGATCCAAAACACAAATATAGGCAAGAATTTACATCAGAGGCCTTGCACCCACTATTTGCAAAAAGGGAAGGAGTTACAATGTAATTCTTATTCTCTTGACTTTTCATTCATTATGTATCTGTGTATATGAATTGCATAAGTATTCTTAACATCATTTTTCACTGAAATTTTACATCCACAGCAAACTGAACAAAAGGTAAAAGTTTGGCATGTTTGTGTCTTAGTTTTTACCACCATCACTAGTATGGTTGGAAAGGCCTGGCTAATATTGACCTAACTCTGCCGTTGTTTCAGAGAACTCTTCTAATCTTAACTATACTGAAAATACTACAGCAATTATTTCAGTCAGAAAATCTGGACCCCCCCAACCCACAGTGACCATGGCGGAATACTGAAATTAAACTTAAATTTATATCTGAGGTATTCAAAGTATTTTGGAAACAAAATCAACCTATGGAGCCACGTCACAATCACGCACACTCAGACCTTCAAACAAAACACTTCTAATTTCCTCTTTTACTTGAGTGTTATGGAGTATCATTTCAGGGAGGAATTTCACAAATCGATTGTGTAGGTGTTTTTGACAGCAAGGTTGTGCATTTTGCATATGTTCCTTTTCCAATTTCTACTAAGAAGCAGCTGGAAGCCAAAGAAGGCCCTATCCATCATCTCTTTTATGGCCGGACTCTGAACCTGGACACAAGAATAGGAGCCTTTCACTCAAAAATAAAGGAGGAAATTCCATTGACATACCAGGGTCAATCACCATCCAAATGAACTTGAGACGGGATACTTTTCATGGATTGAAAACACTTTCACTATTCATATTCAACTCAGTCTTTTCAGATGCAAAAAAGTTCATCATCAGACATTAAATGTAATTGTAAAACTGACCTGGAGATCATTTACTGAAGAGAAATGGGGAGTTACGAGGGTTTCTGATTTATTAAGTTTTTTTCCCCCTGATTTGGAATCCTCACAACCCTTCATTTGGAGACAGTCTCAAGTGAACAATTTTTAATTAGATAAACTATCTAATCAATATATCAACAGATCAATCAAAACAGCAGCTTTTAAAATGAGTGGCTAGAGGGGTGATTCTGAAACTAATGGCTAGAAGAATATTTCCCTGAATTGAATTCATTTGTTAGCATAATAGGAGATTAAACTCTAATTAGTATAGCAGGTTTCGAAAAGAAACAATTGAGATTTAAAAATTTACCATTGTTAGCACCCCCCCCCCCCCCCCAAAAAAAAGAAAGAAAAGAAACAAATGAAAAGTGAACAACTATGAATAAATCTACTTGAAGCAGAAAGTAAGACTTTTGTATACAACATATGCATTTTAAAAAAAATATTTGTTTTCTTTTTCAGGTTGTTGTATCAACAACAGTCAACGTGGATGGCCACGTTCTGGCTGTCTCAGACAACATGTTTGTACACAACAATTCCAAACATGGAAGGCGGGCTCGCCGCCTTGACCCCTCAGAAGGTACGGCCCCTTCTTATCTGGAAAATGGTAGGCACACATTTACATGTCTTTTTTTATTTGCAATGCTTTTTTTTGCACCATATTTTATGTTGATACACTACTACATTTATTTTTACATGATTTCTTCTCTCTTCTCATTGATCAAACAGCCCATTAGTATTTCTGACTCCATGTCAAACAGAATACAGCTCTCCTGTATTTGCTTCTGACTTCCTTTCTTTTATTTAGTCGATAAAGTTCTGCAGTCAGAACCAATTTTTCATCTTTTTATTCTTTTTTGTTTAAAAGCCTTGTTTTGCTTGCAGCTTTTTCTTGCTCTTTAATTTTATTTGATTTTATTTTGGCTTGTCATAATCCTTGATCCAGAGGTACAGACTCAGGTTATGTATGCAAGTTTAAATGGATGGTAAAAACATGATCAAATCTGTAAGGAATTTACTGTGAGGTCAATTTCCTGTTGCTAGGCCCTACTGCTACAGATTAAAGCAGTAAGGTTTTTGTATGAGAAAAACAGCATAAAATGTTTTTCTTCTTCCTGATTCAATGTAATTGACTTCTTGCCTGATATGCTAAAGGAAAGTAATTTGTGGGGAAAAAACAGTGGAAAGTGTCCCCCAAAATTCCCAAACTCTGAAATACTTTATTTTTGCAGCCCATCAACCTCTGAATTTTGCACCATACATGTACACACACTCTCACGTAAAGTAAATGACCAGAAGACATATATATATACACTCAAACATCACTTTATACATGCCATAACATCTCTTCACATAAACATGTATAATTACTATTAAGTAATGCACTTTCTTATACAATAAAATGGTTCATTATCAAATATATTTTGAATTGTTTAAAGATTAAAGCTTTCCCAAACCACGCTTTCTTTACACTGCAGTACAGACTGTGAGGCTGATCCTGCAAACACACTGACTTCAATGGGACTACTCAGGTGAACAGTTACAAATATGCACAAGTGTTGGCAGGATCGTGCCCGATACTACAGTACAATTAAATCATTTAAACTAACAACTGATAATGCTATGCTGCTGTTATAACAATTCTCGTATGTTAAGGTTATGTGTTTCTGTTCCGCATAATACATACAGATGCACACAGAAAAATGAATGAAGCAAGCAATGATTATCAGAATGAAACATGATTTAGACATCAAAAAATGGAAAACAATTTATGAATCTGCTGTGGTCCACAAAAAAACCTAATTTGTTTTTCTGCATTAATAACTAAGGTATAAGAGAACAAAAATATAATAATTAAAGGTCGCCCTGAGCACAAGAGTCATTATAGTCTATGACGTATTGTTTATCTCTTTCATATGCACTGAAGGTAGGTGTGTATTTTGCCTAGCAACCATCACTAATGAGGTTCACAATTAAGAAGGTTGAATCCTCTCCCCTAGTC
>NW_027133480.1:5345000-5347500 GCF_026122565.2 Emydura macquarii macquarii | reverse complement strand
ACAATTAGTGTTAAAAATCACTAGAAGCAGACTTAAGGAGACATATGGAGGCAATTTTCATATGAATGATGCCCTGTGGCCTTTCCTGCAAACTAAAACCAAGGATCATTTGCAGATATTTTCCTTAAAAAACACTGTAGAACCCTGATCTTGTATGTGACAGCAAGAAGGTAGAGTTTGGAGATGATGATCCAATTTAAACTCATTTTAGTAATTATATCCAACTGGCAAGCATCAGTCTTATCACTGACATCTTGATTTAAACTATGTTTACTGTATGATTTTTATAGCTGATAACACCCCATGCCATCAGAGTTCAAACCCCACCACGGCACATTCCTGGAGTTGTTGAAGTAACTCTCTCCTACAAATCCAAGCAGTTCTGTAAAGGTGCTCCTGGACGATTTGTCTACACTGGTAAGTGTAAAGCTCAGAGTAAGATCTCCCCTCTCTTACTGATTCAACTTAGATTAGAATATAATGGTGGTACATTCACAATGGTGGGTCTGTCAGCTTTTACAGAGTGGTTGACTAGGAGTGAGCAAAGCTCAAAATAACTCAGAAGCTCAGATCAGGGAGGCACCCAAAAGCTCAATGCCTATCGAAACTGCTTCAGTCTGTAAAATTGGTCTTGAAATCTCATGAGATCAGGCTCTCTATCACAAGATGCCTGATACTTCAAGCTTCCAGTAGAACCAGAAATAGATAGAGATATATATATACCTAAATATTGATATATAAATATCAACAGCATTTCCCACTCTGTTCCAGCCAGAAACTGGAAGTGAAGGAGTATTCAACAATGCACAATATTTTTAAAGAAAAGTTATCCAAACTTTCTTGAACCTCACTAAAGGTTCAGTTGAAGTTTAGGGCATTGGTTCAGGTAGTTCTTATTATATCCAAATCACTTCATCCATCCCTATTAATAACTTGGCTATAAAAATTCTCTCAGAGATTGAACTTGGCATATAAGGTTCCAGCCTGGAAGTGATTTGTTTAAATCAAATTTCTCTTAAATATGTTTGATTTTAAGTTTCAAAAGCACAAGGAAAAAATGGAAGTTTTGTGGTTACAAATGTTTCTGAACTCAAAAAAATTCATCTTTTAAAATGAAACATTTCTGGCTTTTTGTCTAAAATGTGGACTAAGTTCTTTTGGCATTTAAAAAATGAATCCATTTAGGATATTGAGATGAAAAAAACCTGATCTTCACATGAATGGTAATTACATGCATAATTTTTTTCAAGTTAATGATTTGATGTAGTGGGTCCATAATACACATATGCTTACAACTGCAAATATTCATTTGTGTATTATGAATTAGTCTGTTGTTTTAAAAAAACAAACAAACCAAAGAGTTCTTAAATGTTTACTTGATAGAATGTAGTCACTCTGGGAGAGATTTTAGGCCCAGATCCTCCAAGAAATTTGGCACCTAAGTCCCTCAGGTACAGGCACAAGTGGGTGTTAAGTAACTATTAAGGGAGTTAAATGCCTAAAAACCTTTGAGGATCTGGAGGTAAATAATGTGTTTTTCAAAGAAACACTTTAGATTGGTATTTTCCCAATAGACTGTAACTTTTTCTATCTAGTTGTTTTGATCTTGCTGGAAAAAATGAGTAATTGGGTTACTTTTAAAAACTGTGAGCAGCTTATTGAGACTTTTAAAGCAATTATTGTTTTAGGGCTCCAAGCCTGCTCACATTGAAGTCAATAGGAGTTTTGCCATTAGCTTCAGTGGGATCAGGATTGAGCCTTTAGTATGAATGCAGTGCTCATGAAAGGTGCTGCATTGATAGCCCTGGAGACTGAAGTCCTCCATCTATCCACAAAACAGGCAGCAGCAGTGTAAGTTTTCCCTCCAATGTACCTCAGCTCTGACCTGGAAGGACCCACCTCTATGGGTGAGAGGATATTTAAGTCTCCCTGTCTGTTCAGTTCTTGGCTTTGCTGCTGAGACTGTCAAGAAGGGTGCCAAATGCGGTGATGGTTGTTTTGGTGATAATGACCTCTCTCCAGTGCGAATGTTGCCTAAGACCACCATCTTATTTTATATAGTATGCTAAGCAGATGGTAACCACAAAGCTGGCTGGGGTTGAACTGGCTACCTGTAGGCAACTGGCAGATGAACTCAATCCACATAGAGCTACAATAAAGTATATGACTCAACTGTCTTAGTTGCATGGATTTAGCTAAAGTATGGAGCTAGATTTTCAATGACTGTTGTGACCAGGTATTTGTGCAATCGTCTCCAAACAATGGCTAGTTATATTTGCTCTATAAGCAACAGTATTCAGCAAAGTAAAGTGAATCAACTACAAATGTTAGACTAAAGTTGGCATAGTTCCACTGACTGCAACAGAACTATATTAATTTACACCAGATGAGCATCTGATCCTAAATGTTCAGTCTTAGTTTTGACTTTCCTTATATTAATAGCTTTGTTATATTATATATTTATATTTGTTATTTTAATGTAAATTTCCATAGTTTAAAT
>NW_027133480.1:5335000-5340000 GCF_026122565.2 Emydura macquarii macquarii | reverse complement strand
GAATGCAACATTTTAAAAATCCCAGCTGATGATCAGGGAGCAAAAGAACAATAATTCCATGAATCTTGGATTGTTGGGACAATAGGCACGTGCACTGTCCCCCTCTGGCTTCAAATTTTATGAGCTCATTTGTGGATGTAATTGACAAGAAATCTGAGTGTGAGCATTTCAGAGCATCTCATTTGTCTCAGTCCTCATCTCAAGAGTGGAGTGAGTGGATGGAGAGACACATGTCCATGTTTGCAATCTGTGCTTCCTGAGTTTATTGTATTTTTGCTCCTAGTGCATCTTCTAGGATTTTAAGACACGTAGGCCTAGTGCTGGAGAGTTATGTTTTCCTCTTACAAGATCCCCAACATAGAAATATATGAACTGGGAAGAGAATAGGGGCAGATTTTTGTCATGTTTGCTTGATAGTGTCCCTTTACATATGTATATGCAGAGTGGTCACCATGATATCCCCATGAAGTTACTTCACTATTGCAGTATTTCCCATACTAACTTCATTCTTGTTATCTTGTCATCTAATGCAAAATGGAGTGTTTTTAAAGACAACCTTAGCCATGATAATAAAATAGATCTCCACTTGACCAAAGTTTTACCTTCAATATGCCAAATGTTCTAAAAATAAGAGTCCTTTGTTGACTTATGAGACCATTTTAACTTTTAAAATCATGGTTGTATCTTGTCAGTGATCCATAGATTATAGGGAAGTCTCACATACTTGGACTAAGATTGTGTTTCTTTTAACTACTATAAAAAGCAGAACTGAAACCAAAAATATCTGTTAAAGTAACATTAAAGGTCTGACAATAAATCATCCTATCATGTCTAAATATTACTGTGAATATGTTCCATAATATTATATGCTGGATTCGGGTGTTCACTACCTAGTGTAGGCACAGAAGAACAAGTCATAATAAGTATAGTGTGTCAATTTTAACATCTTTTTCGTCTGGTTAAGTGAGTTTAAGAGAACTTATTTGTGTGCATGCTAAATGAGCACGCTTTTGTCAAACATATAGTATCACAGAATTAAGAGATGGAAAAGACCTATCAGGTTAGATGAGCATCTTCCTACCTTAAACATTGCCTGTAAGGTACTAGTGTGCATTGGGGTCTATATGGAGAATCATCACCTCAGGGAGAGCATCTTGAAGCATTGCGTTTCCGAAAAAACCCAATGCTTCCCAGAACACTCCAGTACACAGGGACAGCACGCCTTATATGTTAGGGTGTCCACAATAGTCAATGCAGATGTGCGTAACTCTCCACAGCTGCTGACTCTGCTAGCTAACTTGGAGAAGGGGGACAGAGCCATAGCCTCACCTAATCTCTATTGTTCCTCAGCACAGGGCTAGTGGCTTCAACATATGCATTATGCCATGCTCTTGCAAAGGGGGAGCATCCTTATGTCCTCCCCTGGCACATCCATGCAGGGGTTAGCCCACAATCCAGTCCGTAGAAAGTAGTAGGAGTAATTTTGTGTAGCTCTAACACCGACGGGAGGAGTCAGCACCAAATAAGATCACAAATATAAAGACACACAAGCACAACTCCTGTTTGCATTAGAAAAATATATCTTAATTAGTGAAACACCTTAGAGCATTGAATACTTAAAAACGTAATGTTTTGCTGCTTTGATATAGTATTCGTGTTTCTGTATCATTAGTGAAATACTTTATCATATTAGCAAAATGCCAAAATATGTTACTAAAATATTCTGTCACATTAGTCAAATACCACATTGTGTTTGCAAAAATGCCATGTTTTATTATAGTTACATATGTATTAAAATATGGTGGTTCCCTGACATATGAACATTTATGGTTCTCTTTCTTAATTGTTCTCCGATTCAAGGCTGTGTTGTTGTTGGGTGTTCCCCCTGGGCATATTTGGGTCTGATCAGCAAAACCTTCTAAGTGTAGAAATGCCAGTACTTTCAACTGGAATTCTGTATGTGGAGGGGTCCAAATTGGTGAAACTCAGATAATTTTCAATGATTTGCCCTTGTTATTGGAATCACTGTATATTGGTGTCTTCTTTAGCTACTTACAAGGCAACACATTCTCAGTAAGTCTGAAAATGTTGTGCAATTGGATGTTGAAAAGCTAGATACTAAATAGTGTATATGGTTTTAGTTGATGTGAATTTCTATTTACTAAGTTGTACTGTATCTTTTAAATACATTCTTCGAGCCATATTTCTGACACCAAATATGTTTAAAATAGCAGACTAGTATTTGTAAGATATCATAATTAAGGCTGATATCCTAGCAGTTGCTCACATGGGTGAGATTCACTTTCCCTGCATGAAACCTAACTATTCAGTCTTTATGCAAATGGTGTGGGGGACGAAGAGGGTTGGGGACATGATATCCTCTTTTCAAATTAGGGTTAGGGTGCAGTGCTTACAGCACAGCCAGACATCTCCCATCTATTACCCCAACCTGCAGGTTGCAATAATTGGCACATTCCTACACCATTTACATGGGATGTTAGGGCCACTGGATTCATGTAACTATAAATTCCATAGACCCTCTCCTAACCTGTCTTCAGCACTGTCCTCTGTACCAGCCTCTGCAGTTCTGATATGGAGAAGCCTTCTGTGGTATGTAGGAGCTGCAGAGGCTTCACTGTGCAGCTCCTCCAGTTCATCGACTGTGGCCCCCACCGAGGGACTCAAATGGTAAAGAAAGCCTCGCTTAGGACCACGGTAAAACTCAGCCAAGTACACTGGCTGTGCACCGTGTCCACAATGTTTGGTGCAAATCCTATGAGCTCAGGTATTATGGTGAATGTAGGGTAGATGGAAGGATAGATAAGTAGTTGAAAGAGGGAATGGTGCACCCACCTCAAGCTCCAGTACTGGCATTGATCTGCAGCTGAATAGCTGCAGTAGCCTCCTGACTGTCCGTCTGTCTAATCTTATCTTGTTAAGCATTTATACCAGGCTTAGCACCATGGTATTTGAGGCTTAATATCTATAGGAGATGCCACCTTCTAAAGATGTTCATTCCATGGCTCAGTAGAGTTGCTGATTCACCACCACTCCACACCCATAATGGCACTCAGCACTACTGCATAACAAGACCCTGAGGAGCTGTGATTTGCAGTGTGCTTGGGGTGTTAGAGCTCAAACCAGGATCCATTGGCAACCCAGCACTTTTATCGAGGCTGCCATCTTCTTTTGCAGAATCTAGCTGTTGTGGTTGCAGAAAAGATTTGAAAACATCAGATGAGTTTAAACTGATGCAGTGATGCCTGCCTGCATTGGCAGAGAATCTGGAACAATAGCTCTCCGAGTTGTGAACTGCCCATTCCTCTCAGCTGAGTCCAGTGATGCCCATTTAAATGTCATCGTTGTAAATTATTTCACTGCTATCAAAACAAAACAAAAAAAAGGGAGGGAAGAACAGAAATCTGCAAAAATTACTATGAATGGAATCTCTGCTGCAAGTGGATGGTACATGGGAGAGTACCACCACCTTTTCCCCCAGTCCCACCTCTGGTGCCAAAAGGGGAGTGGAAGGAAACAGGTAGAGAGTAGGGGGAGAGCAGAGCCTGGGAGAGCCAGTCCCACAAAGCTTAGTGAGCCATCCAAATCTTCCAATCAGCCAGCCCCGCACCAACCTCCAAAGTAGTTGGGGACAGATCTGCTCTTATGACGCCTATGGCTCCAGGTGGCTTCTTCTTTGGCTCTAATTGGCTGTTCCTCACTGCTGACAGTCTGTAGAAGCTGACAGAGATGACTGCATCAGTTACATTCAGGTCACATTTTTCCACCTTGTTTTGAAACCACGAGGGCTAGAAACAATATTTTTGATGAAGCCTGATATAGTGATGTCTTTCAGAGACCCAGAGGCTGTCCATGTTTGCCAGTGCCTTAATCCAGCCTGCCCGATGGTGCAGCCAAAATCCAACTAAAAGAGAGTCAGTCGTGTAAGAAGCAGCATCCATGTGATTGTACTTAGAATATCTGCAGAGAGTGGTCTCTCAAGTAGATGGAGGATAGGCGTGCACACAGGGTGTGCTCAGGCACACCCTAATGCAGGGGCATCATAGAATCCTTGTGTATCGGAGCCGCGAACGTTTTGAATATTGCCCGCAGGGCCATCTCTGTCTAACGCCCTGTCTTGCATCATTTCTCGGTGGAGATGAGTACGTTGTGAGAATTCCGCCGGCGGGTAATTCAAATGTTGCTCGCCGGCAGAGTTGAGTTTGACACCCCTGATTACCTGAGTGTGCACCCTCATGAAAATGTGCACACCCTAATGAAACGTGCTGCGCACGCCTCTGAGCTGGAGCTTGGCTTATGTTGATGCTTACGTGCCACCATTTGTTTTTTTCTCCCTTCAATTTGCACCCTGGGTTCAGACTATTTTTGAGGACTCCCCACTTCCTTCTCTGAGCAATAAGACTACATCAGTCTTGCCAGTCAAACCTTCCATACACCGAACAGTGGAAGGCCTTGGGCCCAGCAGTTTAGGGCTTGACTTTCAGCAGTATTGAACATTTATAACCCCAATTGAAATCAGTGGACGGCATGGATGCTCGGCATCTCTGATCATCCAGGCCTTACTGCCTTATTTTTGTAGCCAGCTTAAAAAAGTGGCAATAAACGAGAGGTGGTCAGAAAACATTTTTTGCTAATTTCTCCGTCGTCCCTTTTTAGCATGCAAAAAATGTTGTGACCAGTTTGACAAGAGACTGTAAGGGCCAATACATTGATAATGGATCAAATTAACATGTGTGACTTAAAAGATTTAAGATGTAACTATCCCAAATTTACTTTGCTATTATGCTGTAAGATGCTTTTGACAACTTTCCTGATACATTACATCTTGGACTTAAGGCTTCCCATGCCCAAAGGCATATCATTGCTCTGGAAGCGAGGGCATATGATATGCCATTTCTTTTAGCGTGCTTTAGCTGCAGGGCTGGGTTTGGTAGATGTAGTTTCAGCAGGACTATAAAAGCCATAATCAAATGTATTATTTG
>NW_027133480.1:5327500-5330000 GCF_026122565.2 Emydura macquarii macquarii | reverse complement strand
GCAAACAGATTTAATTTGTACAGTAGGTGCTCAAAAAACTACCTGTAATTTAAACCTAGGGCAGTTGCATTGTATCCCTTTCTGAGGTGCATTTTTGAAAGGAGCAGAAATCCACAATTATGAAGTCACATGCAATAATTAGAACATGAAGCAGAATGATGATCTTACACTCTTCTTTATGCTTAAGCTTTGCATGCTTTACAAGTTGAATTTCATAGGGGACAGTAGAGTCATACCCACATTCCCTTAACATATTTTTGATTCTATGAGGATAATATAAATTGAACTGAAACATTGGGCAATGTCTTTCCTAGACTGGAAGTGTATGGTTATTACAAGTCATAAAGCTTTTGAAAGCTTGCATTAAAGCTTCTATCACCTGTCAGTTACATTTGCATGAAATCAATAGCAGTTGGCCATCTATCTTTTCTGATCACCTTTCATCAGACCAGATTCATTAAGTCAAACAGTCACGGTGATTAGCTGGAAAATAGAAGAAACGTTGACATGTTACAAATGCACAGAGTACCACCTTTTTAGTTCTCTAATCAAGAAATGTATTACTTTATTTAATCCTTTTTTGAGCAAGTCATTTTGTGAGACTGTACCGGAGGCTCATCTGTCCCAACACACTAGGCTTTTGCTTGACACACTTGTATAGGCCCAGGCAAAGACATGACAAATTGTCCCCAAAGTCAATGCTGACAGCTTCTGATGATTAATGGTCTGATTATGAAGTGGTTTTACACATATAGAATTTACATCACAGAGAGTTAGAAATTTTGCCATGTCACATACGCCAAGGTATTTTGAAGAGCTTTACTATTTGCAAAGAAAAAGGAGGGCGAAATCCCAGCAAAAGCCATGTCATGTAAAATCAATACATCGGATCAATGCTTTATTAACAAGAAAATGTCTTACTTCACATTCCTATGTGGACCTTTGTCTCCGGGATGCATGATGGAATGTCAAATCATATTGCAGTCTTCAACTTTCTGTCGTGTTATTGAGTGCATAGATGTGAGCCTCCTTGCATTGATTACAAGATGTACTGTGCATGTTTACACAAATAATTGAAGCACTTGATAATAATGTTGGCCAATTATTTCAGATAACATTTTTAAATGTTGCATTGTAACCCTCCTTTAGTAAGTTGTAGCCTTTGTGTTCACTTGTGCTCAGCAAACCTGCTGAGTTGTATGGTGTTAATCATCAAATTACATGCTGACTAATGAGTGATGGCCTAAATTGCAGGCTGAGTAATGAATAGATGGAGGCAGTTCTTATTAGTCTCAGAAAACCCATTGATTTATGTAGCGCCATGCACCATGGAGTTACTCTGCTGAAAACGATATCTACATCAAGAAGTAATATACTCTAATAAGTATTTTCATCTTAACTCTAGTCCTTGGGCCTCCAGGCTCAGTTTTTGTTTGAGTCAGGCAGAGCCATAATAAAGCCCTATGACTCCTTATAAAGCTTGTTAAACACAATGTGTGCAGTCTAACTGAGTCAGGATCATGATTCATGCACTGTACACAGCAGCATGTGCTGTTGATTTATGACCAAGCACAGTTCATAGTCAAAATTACAATTTGAGGGATAAAAAGATTAATTACTATTTGTGGCCTGCAATTTCATGAGGCTAGTGGATTGCAGCTGTAGAATGATAGTGCTCTACATCAGTTTGTAGTCAGCCATTCACAGATTATTAAAGCTTTGCAAGATTAAGTGCTCCTCCTGCCTGGTTTGTGCTCAGGCAATATGCTAGACAAAAAAGGACCACAGGGATAAATCTGAAGCTAGCAATAGCTGGACATATGTCATAATTGCCAGTTTCCCATAAATCCATGGCCAGTATAGAAACCAGTCCATGATGCAGACATCATATCATGACTGTAGTGATTGCTATATATGGCCTCAAGACCTGTAACTTTGTTACTGCAATACCATTTTAGCAATATATTGGGTAATTCTTTGACTTTTTTTCCAGCCTAATTATGGACAGAAATAATCATTGCTTTTGTGTACAAAAAACCCTATTTTTTGGGATACATCTTAAAAATTAGGATTGTGGAGTAATGGGATTCAGGGAAGAGAATTACACATTTCTTTGTACATTTGTTGATATCTATATCTACAGATGGTGATTAAACTGACAAACAATTCTGTTTATGTTTTAGCCCTTAATGAACCAACCATAGATTATGGCTTTCAAAGATTGCAGAAAGTTATTCCACGACATCCAGGTGATCCTGAAAGATTACCAAAGGTTAGTAAAGTATCAAGGAGTATTAATTTATTCTCTGTGTCTTTATTTTTTATAAATATCTAAGCAGGATAGTGTATTATTTATGATTAGTAAAGTAGTATTGTTTAAGAAATAGTCTCTCTCTCTCTCTAGCAAAGTAGCATTGTTTAAGAAATAGTGTCTCTCTCTCAACTATCACTATAACAACAGCACGTGACACATGTCTACAAAAACTCAAGTGACTAATTC
>NW_027133480.1:5315000-5322500 GCF_026122565.2 Emydura macquarii macquarii | reverse complement strand
TTGTTTAATACCCATAAGACTACATCATTAAACCTCAAGCACTGATTTCACTAATTCAGCACTGGAGCTACATGCTACAGCAGCAAACACCTTTTCTAGTCAATCATAACTGAACAGCTGGATGTAAAATGCAATATTATTTTTAGGCTCATATCTAACTTTGATTTGAAACAACAAACAATATTTTCCTCCAAAACAAAATACCTTTCTATCTTTGTAATACCACCATTAAATATAACAATAGCATCAGGATATTGTGTGATATATTTTGCCCAGTTTATCAGTTCCTCATAATTAAGGATGCCCCTGTAAATTTGTAACACTGTTTTTCTGTTCTAGTTTGGTTTTGTTTTTAAATCATGATTATTTTTTGAAAAATATAAAGTAGTTTGCTTTGTGTCTGTAGGAAGTATTACTTAAAAGAGCAGCTGACCTTGTTGAAGCTCTATATGGGATGCCCCACAACAACCAGGTAGGTCACCAGTACTTTTTTCATATACATGCATACATATGTAAATCGATACTTTGTATTTGCAAAGCTGGCAAAATATCAACACATTTTTGTATACAGTGTAGATTTGCCAGCCACCTTGAGGGCAGTCTGATGTGATGCAATGCTCTAAGGGAAATGCTTCATCTTCCCATTTTCTTCTTAAAGCTAGTTTTCCTATCAGAAATGACAATTAAGTGTAAGGTGCCAAAAACATAAGCAATCATTAAGACAAGAGAATAACCTTGAACTTGGTCCAAAATATACAGTGACTAATGGGAAATCCTAAGTAAATCTGCTAAACAGAGCGGATAAAACATACTGTATTTTGCAAACTAATGGAAAAACATTGCTGCATTTGCCAAATAAGTATATTTTTACAATTTTCACATGAGTAGCAGCACTAGACCAAATTGTTACGTTAACTTCTTCCCTGCTTTATGCTGGTTATGCTGACAGGAAAATATACATAAACTTCAGTAATCAGGAGGAAGAATAAAGTTCAATCACAGCCACAGAAACAAATATCAAATCCCCACATCCACCACAGTCTTACCATAATCTCTACCATTAATTATAATTTTATTTTAAATTAGGGCATTGTATAGGATATCTGATAACAAACAAGTACGCTATGTGTTAGCAATTAATTCTTTTTCTGCTTTGCAGGAAATAATCCTGAAAAGAGCAGCTGACATTGCTGAAGCATTATACAGTGTGCCACGCAATCACAACCAGATTCCTACTCTTGCCAACACTCCAGCTCACACTGGCATGATGGGAGTGAACTCATTTAGCAGCCAGCTAGCAGTTAATGTTTCAGAAACATCACAAGCCAATGACCAAGGTATGTGGGGTTTCAAGAGTTAATCCTTCATGTTGTTGCCTGTTCTTAGACAATGTCTATTAATACTGGCTGATGCCATCACTATGCTCTATCTTTCTCCTCCTCTTTTTAGTCCTATCTTTGATCGTATAATGGAGTGCAGTCTTTAAATTCAGATAACACTTAATTCTTCCCTTTCTTTGGTTTTCTTTTATCATGAAGCATCTCCAATGAAAAGATTATGCAAAATGCAGAAAGTCTTCACAGCACTTTATTAACATTAGATATGCAGTGTATATATTTATTACAAAGCAACTATGTCTGGGTATCCTCCACACGTTTATGGAACATTTACCCAGTCAAATCTAATTTGCCCTCACTGATATTTTTTGATATTTTAAAAACATAAGCACATTGTACACAAATGTAGATATGTAATATATAAAAATACAATCCTTGTAACTTAATTTGAATTTTCTAACTCAACATACATATAGCAAACTGCATTTTAAATTAAGTTTTATACTAATGAAAGGAGTAAAAACAGCTTCTTAGGTATGTTCAAAACCATATATTTTTGCTTACAACATAATTATAAATTGATTGCTTAGATGAGAATAAATTCATGCTACGCTTCTATTGTTTGAAATCCCAATTATGCTTTGTCTCCTCTTACAAAAGAATGTTTCTTTTAATCCACTTCCAAGTTATAAATCTCAAACATTCTGCACCTTGGTTCTGGGTTAGTCTTCACAGAAACATGCACCTTTATGAAAGTACTAGCTTATTGTTAGTATAAAAATATCAATCATAAAAATGAAGACCCCAAAACATCCTTTTAAAGTTAAATCACTGCAACAAACAAGTTTTTTCCTGTCAGCTATGGCATTTGAAGGTCTGGAGGGGCTGAAAGTTCATCCAGTATGTTGGTACAAACCAGGAATCAAGCCTGTTGATAATTGCTACTAAAGACAAATGTGAAGGAAACTGACAAGCTTGGATCGAAGAGAGCTTTTGTTGGCTGTCTATGCTAGGAGGAGAGACAACATAGAGTGCTCGCAGATGATTTAAGTAAGGTTGGCGTGATAAGGTTATCTTAAACTGCAAGAGTTGATAGGGCAGTAACAGACAACTTAGAGCAAAACTGTGCAATCAATTAAAACTCTGTAATATATGATGCGTGAGGAAACCCCCCAGCCCTCTAAGTTTATATAATAAATAATAACATTATTTTTTTGGGGTGGGGGGGTTTCTAACACAGTAGGTTACAGTCGCAACACAAGCAGTGTTTCCCCGCGAGGATATGTTCCAAGCAGTACTCCTCAGCAGTCCAATTACAACACAGTCAGCAATAGCATGAATGGATATGGCAATGCCGGCATGCCCAATCTAGGTGTACCAGGTTCCCCTGGATTTCTTAATGGCTCCTCAGCTAACTCTCCTTATGGCAGTAAGTGTCTATTTTTGATAACACATCATCATGTAGATTCATATTTATTACAAAATCAGATACTTGCATTGTTTTGATTTTCTGTAATGTGAGCTACTGGATAAAAGGAGGGGTGACTCTGGAGGCTGGACGTAAAAATAATATAGTAAATTGATCTTTACTTGTCATAATATGCTCTCAGAAAGAGAAAAAAAATCGGACTGCACAATTTGTAACAGAAGTCCAACACAAAAGAGTTTGCCTGTTATCCAGAGAGTGGCCAAGCCAAGGCATTTCATTATTTTTATTTTTATATATATATATTTTTTTTTTTTCCAATATTTTAAGAGGCAAGGCCCTATCACTCTCTTTTCCATGTTTGCCATAAAAAACCTCAATCTGAGTCCTGATTATTTTTGCTTTATTGCAGTAGTGCCGTCAAGCCCTACCATGGCAGCCTCTTCGGTCACCCTCCCTTCAAACTGTAGCAGTACACACGGCATTTTCTCATTCTCACCTGCCAATGTCATCTCTGCAGTGAAACAAAAGAGCGCCTTTGCTCCAGTTGTCAGGCCCCAAGCCTCTCCTCCACCATCTTGCACCAGTGCAAATGGAAATGGACTTCAAGGTGAGCTGGATCTCTCGTTTTTTTGTGTATTGCAGGCTTTTCAGTGCATACACTAAAACTCTATAATCATAGCTTTTTGGAGAGTGGTACCTTTTGACCTTAACTGAAATGAGAAAGGATGACATTCTTAGTTTTCTGATTCTGCGATGTAAATGCAAGAATACCACACTAAAAACAGCAGGACAAAAAATGTGCTAAAATTTGAAGCAAATCCTGTTTCAATTATTAGCTGCTTTCTTGGCATTTTTCCTTTAGATTTCATACATTAAACTGTAAACGAAACACACATCTCTGAATGCTCCTTACAGATCATGTGTACTCTTTGCATTTCTTTATACATTCTCTGCATACATTTTTAACTGTAGTATTACAGAATAATACATTTCCCCCTATCTTTGCACATGATGTAATTGTTATTTTAAAACATGTCAAAAGAATGAAAATTGGTTGAAACTGTTGCTCAATGGGCTGACCTTCCCTGGGATTGACTAGCCAGATTTAACTAATATGCATGTCCTGTTGGGTCTTATGGGCCCATTATTGTCATGTTAAACTAGCAACAGGGCTTAGGCCTGCATGAAAAATGAAAGATTTTAATTAAAATAGGCAACTTTAAGTTTCTGCTTTTTTTGTTTGTGTAATTTTGTATGGGCATTATTATAAAGCGATTGCAGAATTCACTTGGTCACCTATTGGCATTGGGGCATAATTATGGTGCAGTGCAAATTTATAAGATGAATGAGAACATCTTCAAAGGGATTTTCCTTTTTATGACATTTCTCAGTTCAAAAGGGTTAGTTGCCTACCTGTTTCCAATATAGGGTCCAATTCTGTGGCATTCGGAATTGAAACACTTCACTTCCCACTGAAGTCAGATGGGATTGCAGGTACTGAAACCTCCCCAGGTCTACACCCACATTTCTCAGTGAAAATGTAGAACATTATGGTTTACATTGCAATAGCACCCACAGTATACCAGGCACTTTCCAAACACAGAAGATGACACAGGCCATGGTTTTCAAAAGTGATTAGCAATTCTGTGTTCCTTAATTTTTCAGTGTCCATGACACATTTCAAAGGGGCCAATTTGAAAAAGTATCTGCTCACTGAAAATCAAGACCTTTTCAGGGATTTCAAGTTGGGCACTCCCAAAAATCAAGGCACTTAAATCACTAGTCACTTCTGCAAACCTGGCCACCATCACTGCTCCAAAGACCAGACAATCTAAGTGCTGGACCTGCAGTCAGATCCATGCTGGCCTAAGGGTCCAGCCATATGGATCTGATTGTACGACTGTCTAAAAGAACAACAGTCAGACAAACAGTTATGGTATAGTTAATCTTTTTGAGAGAAATCTTTAGTGTGCCAAAAGTAAATAAAAAAAACTATGCCAGATAGAATCCATATTCTTGTAAAAGTGCCACCCATTTACAAGATCATCCAAAACACCCCATCACCATTCCACATGCCTCAGTAAAACTTTAGCACCAAATGAAGATAAATTAAGATACACAGAAAACTCAGTATATTATGTTTGGGCAGCTATATTTATTTTTTCCACATGAGCCGGTCAGCATCCATTTAGCCAGATAATAAAATAATTTGAAAATGAATAGTAAAATGATCTAAATGGACATAATGACAGCAAGAGAGCCTTCCCACTGAACCCTCCCCATTTAAAAAAAAAAAAAAGTCAGGGGCTAGATTTTCAAAGGTATTTAAGTGACTAAAGATATAGATAGGCATCTAGGGAAATTTTCAAAAAAGCCCTAAGCAAGTTAGGCACCTAACTTCCACTAGACACTTATCTTCATCTTTAGGCACGCAAATAATTTAAAAAATCTGGCCTTAAGTAACTATATATGTCTGGCAGCAACATATTCTGGTTTTGTCAAACCAAAAAGAGAAGCAAACTCCTGAGTTGAAGGCTAAGAATGGATGGGAATGAAATTCACTCCACTCCAGGGAGCCAGTCAAGGCCTATGCACCATTTGCATCCCACCTAAACCCTATTTTGAGGACTTAAGTAGGACTTAAGAAGTGCATAGGCATTGTGATGCCGTTCTGCATCCAATGTGAATGTCCTACTCCTACCCCAAGACTTGAAGGACTGTCAGTTTACGTTTCCCTGCTTGAACTCAACTGTCATTTTAACACACAAAGCAAGAAGGGATTCCTATGATATCCAGCATACGAACTATAGAGATACTTACCGTTCAAAATCAACATCTTGAATCGAAACTTACCAAAATGAATGGGAAGCCAGTGCAGTCTCTGAAATGTCATACTTGCTTTCTTAATAAAATGTCATATGGGCTTTTTTTTATGAAAGGTTTTTTGGAGGATTTCTCCTTTTTTTCCACAGTCATTTACTGACACAGTCATTTCTGAAGTGTGTTAGTAAGTGTCTTTGTTAATATCATAAAAGAAACTCTCTAGTTGTATGTATCAGCAAATTTTGTAAACTGAAATAAAATAAGAAATTGATCAGCTGCCATTTGTATCAATTGAAGTTCAGGAGTGATCTTCAAGCACCAAGCCCTATATCGAGTGTGCTTATACCATCCAATCTAGAGGTGAAAGAAGCATAAACAATGGTTGACATCTCTTCATCCATTAAGAATGGTCACAACTATTTAGTCAAGAAAAGATAGAAATAAGAACTCTTGTTTACTGCTGTTTATCTGAAGATCCAGAAGCAGCTATGGGTTGAATAGATTTTGGACCTGAATTACAAAAGGCAATTCTCCCTGCACCGTTTGTCATGTTTGTTTCCTCCTGCATAGCCTCTTATCTGGATTAAGACTCAACCAGATTACTCTCATGCAATGCTAGGAAAGCTGATTGATTGTACTGTCCAGGTCTAAGGAAGTCTGAGAGGTAGCACTAAAGGTCACCAGCATACCAACGTCATTGTAACACAAATTGTCTCATGGCCGCCCCTTGAGGCCTTGTACACATGTTGAACAGAAGGGGTCACAGAATTGAGCCCTGCAATATCCCACACAATACAGCCCTTGGTACAAATGAGTAATGGCATTGTAGGGCTCGCTGGGGTTTATTTTGCCCCTTGCTTTTAGGCAAACCAGCTACTGGATTTGGCTGTATGTGAGAAAATAATATTTGGAGGGAGCGGAAAAATGGTCTAAAACCATCTTTCTTTTCTCCATATCCATGGGGCTGCCAGGTGCTGTTTCAGCCCCTGATATAACTTAAAGCATCTTTATGGCTGCTCCAAGCTCCTTTGCCTTTTAATGGTCACTCTTATTTCTGCCCCACTTTCCCCAGTGCTTACTTACATCATCTGCCAAGTTACATCTTATTTAGGGACAGTCTATAAATTCTTACTCTGAGTAAGTTGTCTGTTTAACTTCAGTTGGACTACTTAAATGAGTAAGGACTACTCATATGAGTAAGGACCTATAAGATTGGACCCGTACGCCCTGGCCCAACAAACATTTATGTACATGATTCATTTTAGGCATGTGAGTAATCCTATCAACTTTGTAGGACTTCGGTGGGACGACTTGCATTCATAAAAGTTAGGCATGTGCGTAAGTCTTTGCAAGATGTACAACACAGAGAATTCACTATTAAGGGAATATATTGAAGGAAATGTAAAGGTAACCAATTTTATTCTGTGCACAAATAGCATTATTTTAATTATGCACCAGAAGGCCACAACTGACCAAAAAACAGTAAATGCGACCAGAAAAAACACATCAAATTTGACAATTTTTCCAGAAAATGCAATTATGCAGTAGATAACTCAAATTCCTGCACTGCATGACCTAAACTTGCACATAGTTAGGAGCTACAAAAATTACTATCAGTTTGTTGTGTTCATTACTAATATATTTATGCACACAACTTTTGGAAAAAAAATGGATTTCCACTGTTAAATTATACTTTTCAGAATTCTATTTGGGAAGAGAGAAACAGGTAGAGTCAAGGACCAATGGAGGACATATGACTTGGCAGTACTTTCTTGTTGCTTCTTCAGCATCACCTTGAGACAGAACAAGATGGCATCTCCTTAATGATTCTGAATACATATAGGCCCAGATTTTCTCCTACGTTGAAATCTATTCGGCACAGAAGAGAAGGATGGCTCTCAACTACCAGAT
>NW_027133480.1:5232500-5310000 GCF_026122565.2 Emydura macquarii macquarii | reverse complement strand
ACTGATGACACATCCAAAGTTTCTGCTAACTAATGCTGAACATAAATAGTTTAGCCCTTGATTTGTGATGTCCAATAATTAGATAAACAAAGGAATTGAAAAACAACAACAACAAAATTATTTTCTCAGGTATGGATTGAAATCGGTGAGAATTTTTCCATGGGGTTTTGATCAGACCATGGTATAACTGAACTTGAAATTCAGGGCCTGATTCCTCACTCCAGTATGCCAGCTTTACACAAGCATAAGTCCACTAAGACCATACTGTGTATTCTGGAATAACTGGTGTGGGGGCCTGGCTTCCAGCCACTACAGCAATACAAACAATAAATTATAACATCAATCTACAAATAAGATAAACATGAAAGCATATGCCAATTAAAGGAACAGAGTAATACAAGTTTTGTTCTGTCATTATAAGATGCTTATTGAAAGGGTAAATATTTCTAAATTCTGATATCATAATTATATATATTATCATACAAAGCTCAGTGTGACTGTTTCTCTTCTCATTTACTGTCATGTACCTGTAGATAAATGTACTGAATGTTATGAGATCTACCAGCTTACTGTATTTCTAATTTACACACACAAAACTCAGCTTATGTAACTTTTTTTGTATACACTACACTATTTCAATAGGTATATCTTTATTTTTCACAATACAAGATGGATTTTTGCACATTTTGGCTTGAAGCTCTATAATCCATATACAGAGCATGATTTAAATTAGTGGCCACACATGCCATCTTAATTATTTGTTCTGCTGAGCAAAACAGGAAACAATTATTGAAAATATAAAAACACTTTCAAATATTTCTTGTTTTTTTTCCTCCTGTTTACAATCACTTTGAGTAATATCTATGAATCAGGCATAAATCAGATGCACTCTACTTATTCAAAAAATAAGAAGGCTTACAGGGATGAAAGTCTGCATGATGCCTATTGGCACTATTCCTTTTGGGTTTATTTCAAAGGTTTGAATAATGGAGTAGCTAAACGGTTAGCCTAACATTCAATGCAAAGAAAACAAAGAAGAAACAAATTCTGTGCTACGAATTACAACTGCTAGAGTAGTATACCACCTATGACAAACTAAGTATCTGTAATCTGATGTGATAAAATGTTAAGTCAGCTTATACTCATTTTAGAAATACAAAGATCAAAATTTCTTAATCAAAACGAAGGAATAGAATCTCTAAAAATATATGCCAATTATTGCAGAGCAGCCTTTTAAAGTCTTTCAAGCTTTTAAAGATTATTCAAAGCACTTGAAATAGGCTTCAATCTAATGCCTCATTTCATTGCATTAAACAGCCTAGTTAATAAAGAATCAATATATTCAAAGGGCAAGGTTATCTTTTGTCTATAAGGGGTGGTGTCATTCTGAACCTTTTATAGTTCAAATGCTGAAAAAGACCTCATGAAATCCATACTCATCAAGTGGGTCAACTAGAGCAATAAAAAGGCCTCTGAAAGAATGGCTGCCCTCCTTTAAAACAACTGTAAGTCTTATCTACCTCACATAGTGCTCCCAAATAATCAGTCAGAAAATGTCAATTTCTCATCAAGACAAGAGGCCCCAATGATATTTTTTCCAGAGAATACATACAATTAAGAGAATGCAGAAAGGCACCATCAGTGATTTGTAGCTTATTATGTCACCAGCAAGCTGCGATCTAGCTCTAAGCAGATAATAAGGGTTGTTGATAACTAAAGTGTCAATATGCCAAAGAACGATTTTTGAATGTGAGCCCTTGTGCTTTTTTACCTCCCCTTGCTGATCACAGGGCCTGATAACAGTACATCTGCCAACCGACACCACATGTTGTACTTCACAATTAATGCAATGAATAAATAGCACAAAAGAGTTTGGATTCTTTATACTCTTTGAGACAATTCCCTGTTTTACCCTTCAAGGATTTCTTTTATGTTTGAATAAGGTTGCTTTTAATGAAATTTAAACTCATCAGAGGAAATCAAAAACCTCAAATCAGATTACAAATTGATTTTTGGTCACTTGTCATTATACAATGTACTGCCATAAGTTTTACAGGGGGAGGGGGGGAGGGGGAAGAAAAGTCAAGGCAACAGAGTCTTGAATCAGAGTATGCAAACAATCTTTAAAATGAACATACTAAGAAAGGATGTAAATACTGTCCTATAAACAATTAAAAGTTTGAAAAAGTTAATATGTATATATAATTTTCAAAAAGAAAAAGCACTTTATTGCTTTTACTAATAAAATTCACAGAATAACAAATTATTCAAGAATTCTGGCCTATTCCATAACTTGTCATAATTTATGCCTTCTCATAATGTCTCTATTTTCTCATTCATAATTTTAAGTTCTATATTTATGTACAAGAAGTTCAGTTTATCACAATCCATATCTAAGAGTTAAATCAAAACGACTTTGTGGTAAATCTAAGCCTCATTACATTCACAGTGTTGCTACTCTGGCATGGCTAGCTGAAATACTAAACCAGCACTGCAGACTATACCTTCAAGTTGTTTTGACTGCTTACCCATTTCACAGTGTTGGAGACCTATTCAATTAAAATATTCTTGAATGGTCATATTATTTTTTGCTTTTTGTTTATGTGATTTTGAATGGATATTGTAAGGGCATCTTGTAAATCAGTTATGGGATTTACATGGCCACATACGGCTATTTAGGTAGAATTATGATGCTTACAAATGTATGGAAGGATTTCAAATATAAGTTTTACCCTTTTATTGACTATGTGAGACTTAGCTGACAGTCCTTAAAAAGTAGATTTTCTTGAACCGTTTGAGAAGTTGTCTGCCTCTGCATTTCTAATATATTTCTTAGAAAAACAAAACGACAATTAGATTGACAATTGGATGCATGGCAAATTTTGTCAAGGCTAATCACTCAAACAAGTTGAAAAAATCACTATGCCAGGTAGCATGCATCTTCTTGTAAAAATCCTTTATACAAATTTAAAAGTTAAAACACTATTGTATAAGACTGTAACAGTATTGTGAAATACAGTGGGCAATTTTTAAAATTGTTCTGTTTCCATGACTAACTGGAGGGTGGGGGGAGGGGAAACTGCAAAAGAAAAAAACCCCTGTAAAATACAAAAATCATAATAAAATTGTATCTTATGCCATCTTGTGTCTTTCATTGCTGATCTGGGGTAAATTTACTGAGGAGAGAGGATGGGAGAATCTCAGTTACTTTTGGGCCTGGCTTGATTTAGTGCAGTGGGAGGGAGAGCAGAGAGAAGGTGCGATCTGATGTTATGCACAAAGAGGTGCGTGTCTGGGTAGTGGGTAGGCGGGGTGTGTGTGTGTGGATGGACAAGCCCTTAGCATCTCAAAGCAGTTCTCAGAATTTCCTGTGCATCTGGCCATCACTGCTCAGGTTCCAAGTTGGGCTTTAATTTCCTCCACTCCTGCTTTAATCATTTTCACACCTATCCCCTTCCACTGTTGCCCCAAACACCCATAACACCATCCTACAGGCTGGGGAGGTACAGAATGACCAGAATGGGGGTTGCATGAAGGCTTCCCTATGCTATGTATCACAGCCAAGCATCCTGAAGAAGTTCTCAATCCTTTCTGTGATTGCTTGGCTCTGGCCGTTGCTGTTGCAGTCCCAAGACAGAGAAAGCAATTGCTGCATTGCTTGCTTTGTGGGCACAGTATGCCATCCTAGGAGGTCACTCTGCCAGCCCAAGTGTGAAAATATGAATCAACATGGCTGTTCCCTTTCATGCACAACTGTTTGCCATAGTCATGAAGGCATAGTTTATATGAAGTGTTCATGTACAGGACTGCTAATTTTCTTCCAGGAGATGTAAATAGCTAATAAAGGGAGGATGATCTCCACCTGTAGGTCATGGAAAAGCTGCATAAAAAGATGTGCTATTAATTAGACTATTATTATATACAAAATTATTGATCAATGCAATTTCCATGCTAATCAATTTGCAAATGAATGAGGGTATCAATATTTTTAAGTATGCCTGCTGCACCAAATAAAAAGAAAGGTACATAGGATACACATCATATTGGGTCACTTCTGTAAAATGTTTATCTTCTCTGTCTGCCTATCAACATCTCTCTTGGAACAATCAAAGAATTCAATACGGTTTAAAACTAACAATGTTAAAATATCATTATCAAAATATCCCCAATCCATCTAAACCCTCCTCAATTAACACACCCCCTCAGAAATGGCCTGCGTAAACTTAGATAAGGCTGAGCAGCATGCGATTAACAGACTCTGGTTCTGTAGGACCAAGGGAAGAATCCAATTATAGAGTTAAAGGCCATCTACTACAATCACTGCTTCAAACCCCAATATGAACAAATCCAAGTGATCTCAATAGATAGGTTAAGGGCATGATGAGAGAGGTGATCACTACAACACTCAAGGCCCAAACTATAAAAAAGTTACAGATTAAAGCCAGCACTTCTAATTACAACTGGAAATGAGCTGGAAGTCAGTACAATCTCTGGAGTACAGGTATAATGTGTTCTGTATATGAAAAACTGCTAAGCATAAACTAATCTGCAGGAGACAAAGGCAGGAATAATAGGAGCAAGATCTGCATCTGACAGGAAAGGTTGCAATCTCCAAGCCAAGCCAAGTAAAGATGGGAAAAGTTTTCTTGGCTATTGTTGCTATTTCGAGCGCCAGACACAGGCAAAAGTCCCGTAAGTGTCCTACACCCCAAGTAACAAAAGGTAGCACACCGCTTCAGCTGAAGAAACAGATATATCCTCCACTATTTCCTCTGGTTATTTTTCCCCAACCTGCCAACATCACCACAGGCTTATTAGGACTCAGCCTCAACTAGCTGGCTCTTAATCAAACCTCACTCTCAGCCAGACTCAGGGAAAGCTGTATGATGACCACAGCTAACTGATGAAATAGTGACAAAGCAGAGTGTCATCAGGATATCAATGACACTGCCAACCAGTTTCACAATATCCCTTCTGCCCCCTCACATACACACTGAACAGGGGCCAGGGACAGCACAGAATTTAGCACAATCCCACATGAGAAATCCCATCACTCAGTACTAATCTTTGAGAAAGTAACAAAGATAATCTGTTTATTAGAAGAGGGTGAGATTGAAAGAGATGTGAAGCTGGAAGTGCATATAGGTTGGGGTGGTAATACAGTGGATGCCACAAACACGTATGAAGGTAATCAGCTCTCAACCAAGAAGGCAGGAAGCTACAAAGCAAGGAAAGTCTGGACACTAAGGGAGTTCAAGAGAAACTGTTATGCAGAGGGTAATTAATGTGTGGAATGACCTAATTAACATGTGGAAGCTGCAATCGTGAACATATTCAAAAAAGTATTACAGGAGCACTTAGAGGAAAAATGCATTACATGTACCAATGTTAGACAGATTTAGATAGACCTCAAGGCTTCTTTCCTTCCTGAAATGTTATTACAATGTCATTAATTCTATAACGATCTTTGTCCTCCACAATGATACAAATATTACAGGCATGTTGGACAGTGATCATTCATATGTTCAGAGGCATTATTGTTTATCATCTCTGTGCTCATCAAATGCTGAAGGAGTAGGAGGAAGTGGGCTAGTAGTACAAAACAAACAAAAACACCAAAGAACAATTATTCCTGTTCTTTCTAAAGATAACAAAGAATAATGTCAAGTACTCTGTGTTCCATGGAGCTTGATGTTGACTAGAGCTACAATGAGAAAAGAGGGCAGTATTTACTGTTGCATCCGTGGCTGGGGAGGGGGAGGGAACAGGGAAGTCAGTGAATGGAAAAATAATCTGTGAAATGATGATGGTGAAAAATGAGAGAATTACGTTTTGGAAACTGTTGGTTTTTTAAACAAAAATATCGATTAGATAAACTATTTTTATTTTATATGAAGAGGTATTGTGGTTTTCCAGTACATGGAGACACTGCTTGCAGCTCCACCATTAAACTAAGTTCTGGCTAGCTATATTGAACAGTATAAAGAATGATGCAGTTAAATGTGCTTATTAAATCAATGTTTAAAGATGTGTAAAAATATAACAAATGTTGGATAAAAGGAGAAGCTGCTAGTGCCACAAAGGCTAAGGAGATTGTGCTTTATACTGTCATTGAATTTCTGAATCTGGATAATATTTTCTTAAGTGCACAGTGATTTCTTATGTTGATTGTGTCCATTTTGAGCCATAATCAAATAGTGATTCGGTGCTAATAATTTCAGATCTCACACTAATGTTAAATTCACCAAAGATGACTTATACAATAGGAAGGAAATGTTATACTATAGCTTCCAGGAATTTCTACCTTTGGTGTAGCCTTTTGTGATTTCCACCATTCTCTTAAGACAAAAATCCATAAAAATAGTTTAGCGAATAACATGCAACTGAACTCTGGTATGAGAGCAAAGTGAGAGTAGAGTCAAAAGACGGAGAGAAGTCTATAAAATAAAGGTAATTTTTATTTATTGGAAATACTTCACATTGGGAATTAATTGAGCACAGCTCATATATTCAGATTTATATATTTGCATTAGTGAACTTCGATTTAATACTTTGTTATGCGACACAGATAGTTATGAAATTCTATTGTAGTCAGTATATCTTATTTGAACTGCAATGTCCGTTTTAATTATATGTATATTATGGTAGTGCCTACAGGCCCCAAGAAGATCATGTCTCCATTGTGGTAGCCTCCACACATACATACTTAGTAAAATTCAGTTCCTGACCCAAAGAGCTTAAAATCAGTGGAGAAGACAGACAAAGGGTAAAAGAGTATAAGTTTCCCCATTTTACAGATAGGGGAACTGAGGCACAGGGTAGTTTAGGTGACTAATCTAAGGAAACAAAGGAAGTCTGTGACAGAGCCAGCAACTGAACCCAGATCTCCTGAGTTCCAGTCCATTGCTTTAATAGCCAGGCCATCCTTCCTTTCATCTTGAACTTTACTGAACAAATCTAGTTCAGTGCTCTGTAAGAAATGCCATATGATACCAAGCAGAAGAATTAGTTTTCAATCTCAAATCCCTAATTCCATTGCTTGTTTACTCCACTGATCGAATCTAGGAATGCTGTAGATGGAAGACCTGCACTAGACTGCTACGAATAGACATAGCTGCACATCACTCTGCACGGATACTTGCTGGACAGTCAAGAGCGACATTAACTGAGTTATGAAGGAGCCTTTCTTGGACAAGGTGAATTATAACAGCACAAGTTGTGTGTATAGAAAGTTTGCATAAGCAAAAAATAATTTAAGTCCTTGATAAAGTTTAATTCCCCCTCCTGCCTAGGTTCAAATTTAATAACCATGCAGATTGTCATTGATTAAGATCCTACCTAGCCTTTTCACATGTGAGTATCTGTGAGAAGGTTGTACAACTAGGGAAGCGCTAACTGGCAGTTGGGTGAGGTGGACATAGTGGTTTGTGTGTGTGATGATGAGTTGGGGATAAAACTCAAAATTAAGGTAAAGGCAGATGGCAGTTGTACAGAATGGATGTGGAGGTAATAGTGGTTTCTGTAGCGAAGGGAAAAGAGTTGTAAAACTAAAGTAGCAAGAGGAGATATATGAGGTAGACCAAATGCTAGAGAAGGATGAACAGAAAATTTTCAAAATGTATGCATTACTTAAGCAGCAAAGTAGAACAGTGGATTAAAGTCACATCTGTCTAACTGGGCCCAAATCCTTGGTGAAAATGAATTTAGTGGTCTTCACCTAGGCCATATTGGATGGTGGTCCACATGAGAGAACCACTACACTGGTAATCGTACTTATAATGCTTGACCACACTTAGAGCATAACATTCATTCAAAATATTGTAAAAGGCATAATATAAAGAAGAAAAACAGGAACAGAGGTACTGCTGAAAAATTGATTTACTGCAAAATTCAGTTTGATAACAGCCAAAAATCAATCCTATAGTCCTGCTTGCAGAACTCACACTGATGGTATACATACGTAAGGAGTGGAAGATCAAGGCTATAGAATAACACCATAGCTGAATGGATCTGTGGGGAGCAGAATGACACTAGATTTTCACACCACACGAAATTGTATTGTAATTGAGCATCTTTCATAGGGTCTCAAGCAGGGCATGGCCTGATGTTCCTGGTAGCATGCCAGGTGTGACATGGCTGAGGCAAGTGCTATAGGCTAAAGCTCTAGAGGCCTAATGTGATGAATCCCAATACACCCACCTACCACCTGCTTTCAACCCCATGCTCCACCATGCCTTTGTGATCCACATCTCCCAGCTGCCTTACTAACTGCCACAGAGTCCTTCCCTGCTGGCAACCTATCACACTCCTGAACAGGAGGAGAAAATGAACAGCAGAGTCATCCCCAGCAGATTCACCACACAGCCTCCTGCTGACCCACCAGAGCTCAGCTAATTCATCACAGTATGCTGTACACTATGCTTGCTGAAGAAACAGAATGAGATTGTCTTCATTAGTGGAGAAAAATGGAGGGAACCTGCTATTGAATTCTACAGAAGTTGAACTAGGCCAACAATACCACCATAATCTTTATACAACAGACACATTTTCTTAAGAACACAGTTTGGAACTTCGAGTGTAGCGAGACAGATAAAAACATACTGTGATTTCGCATTTTCTTACATGAGAGTACATTGCCGTGGGACTAAAGACCTGTTCAACATCTAGATTTCTCATTAAACTCTGTTTCCTTTTTGGTCCACAATGGCATGTCTGCATGACTTAGGGACCAACTACTTGTTCAAGTGATATTGTCACATTATTTCCCAAATCAGTCTGAGCTCCCAAAAAGCTGTCATTGCAATTTGAATGTTATTACACAGAATGTTTCTTGTTTGCTTTGTGTTACAATTGAGTGCAAATCAAGGCTACCCCAGTAGGTCAGCAAAATCAACAATATGATAGACAAGAATTACCTTCAGTACCTCCTCCCTCCACCACCTGCATTCAGCATGAAGGACTAGTACCAGGAGATGGGAATAAAAGAGGACTGAGTCAGACAAGACTTTTAATTAAATAGTAGTACTACTGTAAACATGCTTGTATTTGTCAGCTTGTATTCCGTTCTCCTGTAATACAAAGAAGTGAGATTACAGATACGACAGACAGCATCTTATCAAATGCTTTACACTGTTTTAATGCTATTTTTGTTTCTGCTAACCTGTACTTTTGTGGTTTTCAGTAGGTGTCATGTGTAGTCAATATGGATGGGAGAACGTTAAAAGGTTGTAAGTCCTGTAGTACACTGGAACCTTTCAAAAAGTTCTGTTTATCAAAACATAAAAAGAAATGAACATTGTTTTTCATGGGGAAATTACTCATAAGGCTTTTAGTTTTCAGTTTTAAACCAATATTTACTGGTAAAAGTCTGCTGATATAAAGTTGCAGACTCACTACTTAATGTAGGTTTAGGCTGAGCCCTCCTTTTCCAGATTTGTTATACTGCTCCTGATCTGCACTTCCTCTAATGGCAACCTTTCCAATACTCCTCATCAATTCGCCACTGAGGAGGGAACTGGTCTGACACACTGAAAAAACAGGTTCAGAACAGCACTTTAAAAGATAAATAATGCACTGAAAACATTTCTTTATGGTACGACATTAACATGTCAAAAAAAAAAAAAAAAAAAAAAAAAAAAAAAAAAAAAAAAAAAAAACCAACCAAAAACCAAACCCTGCCTTCAGTAACTGGCAGATGTCAAAACCTAGAAACTATAATTGCTCCCAAAATAATAAACCAATTGTATTAGTACAATTCAATAAATAGATCATTTTACACTTTGTGTTGTGAAAAAATAAAGGTCACTAAAAACAAGTTTATACACACTGTCCCTTTGCCTAAATGGTTCCTTCAAGGGTCTGGTTCTGATCTTGCAGGTACCTGTCATTGACCTCAACTGAGTGACACAAGCGGTGTTAGCCCAGATCATTCCACCTCAAGAGAGACTGTAGAAGTCCTGATCAGACCTCCTCCCCTCACAGATATCCTCCAGATTAAAGAAGTGTGGGTTGGATGAATGGACTATAAGGCGGATGGAAAGCTGGCTAGATCATCCAGGTCAACAGATAGTGATCAACAGCTCAATAGCTAGTTGGCAGCCGGTATCAAGAGGTGTGCCCCAGCGATTGGTCCTGGGGCCGGTTTTGTTCGACATCTTCATTAATGATCTGGAGGATGGGGTGAATTGCACCCTCAGTAAGTTTGCGAACTACACTAAGCTGGGGGGAGTGGTAGATATGCTGGAGAGTAGGGATATGATCTAGACATGTCTAGAATGACCTAGACAAATTGGAGGATTGGGCCAAAAGAAATCTGATGAGGTTCAACAAGGACAAGTGCAGAGTTTTGCACTTAGGTCAGAACCCCATGCACTACTACAGACTGGGGACTGACTGGCTAAGCAGCAGTTCTACAGAAAAGAACCTGGGGTTACAGTGGACAAGAAGCTGGATATGAGTCAACAGTGTGCCCTTATTGCCAAGAAGGCTAACAGCATATTGGGATGCATTAGTAGGAACATTGCCAGCAGATCAACGGAAGTGATTATTCCCCTCTATTTGGCACTGGTGAGGCCACATCTGGAGTATTGTGTCCAATTTGGGTTCCCAGTACAGAAAGGATGTGGACAAACTGGAGAGAGTCCAATGGAGGGCAACGAAAATGATTAGGGGCTGGGGCACATGACTTATGAGGAGAGGCTGAGGGAACTAGGCTTGTTTAGTCTGCAGAAGAGAAGAGTGACGAGGGATTTGATAGTGGCTTTCAACTACCTGAAGGGGGTTCCAAAGAGGATGGAGCTAAGCTGTTCTCAGTGGTGGCAGACGACAGAATAAGGAACAATGGTCTCAAATTGCAGTGAGGGAGGTCTTGGTTGGAATATTAGGGAAAAAAATTTCACTAGGAGGGTGGTGAAGCACTGGAATAGGTTACCTAGGAAGGTGGTGGAATCACCATCCTTAGAGGTTTTTAAGGTCCGGCTTGACAAAGCCCTGGCTGGGATGATTTAGTGGATGTTGATCTTGCTTTGAGGAGGGGTTTGACTAGATGACCTCTTGAGGTCCCTTCCAACCCTAATCATCTATGATTCTATAGTCAGGGTTTTCTCTCAACAGAATGAGGCATAGGCCCCTCCCTCAAACATGCGTGATTTTGAGAGGCCCACAGAAGGCTATGGCCATCAGTGAGGAGGCCCTTTACCTCTACAATATATTTAGCCTTTGGTAACCTGGAGTCATGGACTCCCCCTGATGGTAGTTGCGTCTGAGCAACCTGCGTGTGTAAGACGGAAGTTGTTCCAGAAGTAGAGGGATATTCAGCAAAGATAATACAACCTGTAGTGGTGTGGCCACTGATTGCCTCCTTAGCGCCCCCTTCGTTGGCAGAGATCATTTCTTTAGGGACCCTTTAAAAATTCACAGTTCACAAAGAAATTCAAACAGTTCCCAGAAGGGATCCCATTTATTTAGTCCTCAGGTGCACAGGCCCTCTGGGCCCCAAACCCAGTTCAGTGTCTGTTCCAATAGTCTAACACAAAATCTTCTTCCTTTCATTTATACTTTTATAACTCTTAAGAGAGCAACCTCTTGATGTGCCCCACCTCTTGACAGTTAAGACATTTGGGCAGGCCTTTCCACTTCTGCACTGTCCTTGGGAGTGTCTCCTCCACAAGCCCATTCTTTCATTTAAGTCCAAGCTTCCCATATTTAAAACCCCTCAGAACCTTCCTCATGATGATCTCTCTGCCTTCACTATTGAGCCCATTGCATCTTCTGCTGCTGGCACTGCTGACACTCCTGCAGAAGGGTCACATGGGATCCAGCCAACTACACCAGCTGTAGGCATGTCCATCATCTTAGCACCCAGTTTGGGCCAGGGTTGCCTCTGCAGTGCCCTGCCTCTAGTAAACTGCCCTTTCTTACGGACACTGGAAACACTCCAAAGTATCTTTGATGTGGCAGACAGCATTCCTTTCTGGGGTTAGTCTAATATTAGTCAGAGTCCTTAATCACAAATTAATCCAATGAAGTCGAAGTCATGAACTCTACCTGAAGCCACCAGTTCCCAGTCCTCTCTGGATGGAACTCAACCCTTTGGCCCACCCACCCTGCTTGTTTAATCTCCACCAGCCACACCCCTGCAGCTCCCTTCTGTCTTTTATATTAAATCACCCAATTCACCTCAGACATGGCTCCTCTTCTAATCACTGCTGGCTTAGCCCCAGGATCTCCAGCCCATGGCCAAGACACCCTGTTATACAACCTTCACTATAATCTTTTCTGAATTTTCTCCTTGGGGCTGCAGAGGAGAAAATATGGATTTATCCCCAAAACCCGAACTGTATTTTATATTAATCCACACAGAAGCTTCAGACAATAGCCTATGGTGAAGTAGATCTGAAGTAAATGAATGTATTGAAGCTGCTGAAGGACATAGCACATCCAAGGTCAGCCCTATCCAGTCAGTACACTACTCCTACAACCCCTGTAGTTGATATGTTCTTGTGATAACTTGTAAGGGCATGGTTGCTGCCTCAGTTTCCCTCCAGCATCAGGTGAAATCACACCCAAGGCACTATCGTTTGAAACACAGTCTCCCTTCCTGGCATGTGGTTTATCAAAATACAATAATATGCCATCCTTATACAGCAAACTCCTCCAACCATGTACTTTCCTCAGGCTTTCACAGCCCTCTCTCTAGGTTCTGTAACAAGTAGTCCTTCTCATTTTGCATTGGGAGCACACAAGTCCTACCCCATAAGAGAAGTTCATTCCTTAGGGCAGGAGTTTCAGGAAATCATTAATCCCGCCTCAAGCCCTACCAGCCACTGTTGTTCTCTTCCAGTCTCCCCATGGATTGCTGCTTGCACTCCACAGGTCTCCCTCCACACAGAAAAAGTAGTTCATATTCCATATCTTCCTGCCCCATCAGGCCTTGCTTTTACCCAACAGTTCTAATGAAGCCTGCTCTACAAGCCCCCAATTCTACTGATCTGAGGGAACACTAGATACAGGTCAGAGATGGAATATGAAATCTTAAAGAACACAATTCACCCTGTAACACAGCCTAATGTATTGCCAATATTTTTCTTACGAAAAGAAAATTCAGTATTTTTCTAAAACCCGCAGGTGGATACCCTAGCCTGCCCCATGTTTTAAGCTTCACGACTTAGGCTATGTCTTCACTGATGGCGGCGAACTGCCGCCGTCAGTTGACTTCTCTGAATCGACTGAGCGGTCAGTGAAGACCCGCTCAGTCGATCCAGAAATTGACGTATTAAGACCACCTTCTCAAGTGGCGTAGCGCTGTGTCGACGAGGACACAGTGCAGTGAAGACGGCGCGCAGAACAGAAGCACAGAAGTCAACGGGAGTTACGCAAGTTTTTTGCGTAACTCTGATCGATTGCCGCCGAATCTTCGAGGTAAGTGTAGACAAACCCTTAGTCACAACACACCCAGGCTGAGATAATACCCCATAAAGATCCTTTCTAATTTCTCCTAATGGTCCAAATTCCATAAACATGGCAAGTTAGCTACATCAGTACACACGGTACCAAATTCTGCTCTCAATTATACTGCCGTAAATTAGGAGTAACTCAATGTATAACAATGTTACTGTATGCAGAATTTGGCCCAGGACCATTCACTAAACATTGCAATGCTCAACTATAATAAAAGACTGTCACTTCAATAAGGATTTTTAAATGTATATGAACAACCCATGAACTGTGCTAATAATACTAGGAAAATATCCACACAGTAGAACACAAAGATAATTGTGTGCGTGTTGTGGAAGGGTGGTACCCTTAGAATGGTTTTATCTAACAAGAATCAATATTTAAGATTATGTAATGTTCATACCAATTTGCAGTAGCTGCCAAGCCAAGGACAAGGACTGAGTAATTTATAATGTAAGGACTCCGCTTTCTGAGTGGAAAATACAGATTTAAGCTTTTTATCCTGTGCTGAACTTTTCTCCTCCATTCTTAATGGTAGCTGACAAATAAACCATCTATTTTGGTTTGTGTGAACTGCTTGTGCTTTGCACAGCTCCTAAACTAAGTTCAAATGTAAGACACAACAGAAAGAACAATTTTAGATGCTACAACAAACATTTCAGCAGTCACAATTGGGCTTTTTCCAAGTCAAATTTACATTTTTCCTGTCAGCAATTTCAATTTTTGTTTTACCTTAATAAAAATCTTGTCTTACATTCTTCTACCATCTTGATCAAAAGAGAAAGCCTTTTTATTGTCAGACTCTAATGGCTATTCTGTCCCATATTTTTAATGTGAAGATTAAATATTTATAAATTCCAAGTCAATAATACCTCCTAACTAGTAGCTACAAAAGCTACATGTTATGTAGCCAATGTTCACTTAAATCAAGCAAAAGGTCAAAAGGTCAAATAATCAAAGTAGAACAGTGGTTAGAGAGTACATCTGTTGCCATTAGGACAATAATTTTTCACAGTGGTACTTATATTTGGAAGTAAACAATAACATTGATCTAAAGTTTTCTTTTGTTGTGTTGAGTTTCGATACTGCAATGATGGGTGGGTGAGATAGCTAGATGCTTCGCAAAGCCATAAATATGGTGAAGCTGCTGCCACTTAACATACAAAGTAATATATCTGCTGCAAACACAGTATAATTTCCAGGGAAAAGATATTAGTACAGTAGATGCTGGGCCTGATTCTGGCCTCCCTTCTCCCTTACACTGGTTATACTTTAGTGGAACTCCAATTACTTCACTGCACATTGACACACACATTTACACTGATGTAAGTGAAACTAATTTATGTGTTTCACCTTTGACTCAGACCCAGCAGGAATTCAGACAATATAATGTTGTTTAAACAGGCCCCAACTTTATTGATGAAACTCTACTGAAACTATCTGGCAAAGTTGGTCCAGCACAGGTCCACCCTACTTTAACTGGCCACCAGGGCAACCCAGGGAGCAGAGGGTCAATAGTTTCCACATATCCCCATTTGTAGGGGATGCCCTACCCATTCCTGATCCTGTGCTCAGAAAAAGAATGCCCAGGGTTTGTACACTCCTTTAACCAAGTTGGACCCAGGCATAGGGCAGTAAAGGAAAAATTCCTCCCCTGCTCCTGTAAGGTTTAATTCCCACAGTATAGCCAGAACGTAATCCAGAAGAGGGAGGGGAGAGGTCCTAGGGAAAAAAAAATGGCATCCACCAGAAGGAAACGGGCCCTCCACCTTGGCCATGATGCTGATGGGGCACTCATACCAAACTCTCCACCCCCTCCTCAGCAGAGTGTGCTGTGAGGTTGCAGGGCACACTGCTAGAAAAAGGGAGTTAGGAGGGGGAGAAGCACCTGTTTGAATTCCGGGGATGCTCTTCCCCTGCAGTGCTAGTCTTGGGTCCCTCAGCACTGAGGCTGCAAGGGGCATTCTTTATCTCATCTGGATATGTAGTCAGTACCTATTTTTAATCAAATGACTAATTTTTGTAAAGCATAGTTAATAAAATTTGGGTTCCCACTCTAACTCGTACACGAGAGGATGACTATGGATATTTTTATTAAAGAATCAAAATGTACTGTATTTTCAGATACTGAAATTAGCTTTATTTTCTACTTCTAGGAATGCAGTATTTGCTATACGTACTTCGAGTCTAGGCCACCTAGCTGGTATCCTGCCCCCTATAAAGATCAATAAATAAAGGCTTTGGAGGAAAGCGAAAATCACAATGCAGCTAGCCAGTGAAGAGACAGACCTTTCTTGCTTCTGTAAGTTATTATGCCTGAAGCACAAAATGTCATTACCTTGATTATTTTAACCAGCATAGCTTCACACGTTATTAACAACAGTGGGCCTGATCACATCCCCATGATCTCTGAGCTGGACATGTTGAAAGTGAAGATCAGCTGTCACCACAGTACAAGTCCATCGTGCCCCAGATGCCACAAAGAGTGTTCCGTGGGCCTAGGAATCTGAAAGCGGGGAATGGATGGGCCAGGGAGAAGTGGGCAGGCCAAGGAGATGCACATGCCCAACCCATTGGCACAATGGAGATTCCCCAAGAAAGTTAATACATCCCTATGAAGGATACCAAGGATGCAGAGCTGGCTTGGAGACAAAGGGTCTCTGTATAAATGGACATAGCTGACGTAGCAGTGGCTCTCAACCTTTCCAGACTTCTGTACTCCTCTCAGGAGTCTGATTTGTCTTGTGTACCCCCAAGTTTCATCTCACTTAAAAACTATTTACTGACCATATCAGACATAAAAATACAAGAGTTACAGCACACTATTACTGAAAAAATACTTACTTTCTCATTTTTACCATATAATTATACAATAAATCAACTGAAATATAAATACTGTACTTACATTTCAGTGTATGGTATATAAAGCAGTATAAATAAGTCATTGTCTGTATGAAATTTTAGTTTGTACTGACTTCACTAGTGCTTTTTATGTACCCTGTGTAAAACTAGGCAAATATCTAAATGAGAAGACGTACTCCCTGGAAGACTTCTGCGTACACTCAGGGGTACATGTACCCCATGGTTGAGAACCACTGCTCTATAGGGTTTAATAGCTGACACTATGTTCACTATTGCTCTATGGCAAACCAAGAGGGCAGACACTCTTCCCATCCTCTGATGGAACAATTAGGAAGAAATCCCCATTAATTTAAAACTTGTTATGTCCTCTTCCTGAGGATCTCCGACAGGTTTTCCCTCAGAAGAGGCAGATCAGGCCTAGTGGTCATAAAACAATCTTTTTTAAAAAGAGCCATAATATTTGTCTTGATGACCTCCTGCAGCAGTGGATTCCACAGGTTGGCTATATATTGTGTAAAGAAGTATTTCTTTGATTAGTTCTAAATTCCCTACTGTTTAATTTCAAAAGTATCTAAAAAGAAAAAAAAAAAAGATTTTGCAGTCTTCCTTGAAATTACACTGTGTTTGCAGTAAATATATTACTTTGTATGTTAAGTGGCAGCAGCTTCACCATATTTATGGCTTTGTGAAGAATCTAGCTATCTCACCCACCCATCACTGCAGTATTGAAACTCAACACAACAAAATAAAACTTTAGATCAATGTTATAGTTTACTTCCAAATATAAGTACCACTGTGAAAAATTATTGTTCTAATGGCAATCTTTGAAAGATTGGTATAGTCTCAGATAGTCTTTTTTTTTCTTGTTGTTTTTCAGTTACTATTTAGCCTCAGAAACTCTGGTGACTGGACAAATAGTGAAATGAGACGCCACAAAAGTCAATGCTGAGCACTAGGGAGGGGAAATGATTTTTAGTCAGACTGTCTAAAAGTTTATTTTTTGTTTGTAACTTTTAAACTTCAATGACCAATTAACATTTTGGATTTTAGATGCCTTTGTTAAAGAGTCAACACCACAAACCCTCAGTCATGATGCTCTCATTTTAACACGCTCTGAAATCACCAAGAAAAATCAGGGGAAAATGACATTCAGGATGTTTCCAAGATAGAAAACAAACAAACAAAAGACTTACAGGGGGAAAAATACCTGTCAGGCCCTTTATACACCATAAAGAAACAAAAAAGATCAAAAGTCTGATTTCAAAATAATATTAAGACAAAACAATATAAACTTTGCAGGCCATTATTAATAAATTACCTTCTTGATCTGTTGCATCAGGGTAAGGACAAGGAACTGACTAATTTGCTCTAGTTTATATAGTACTCATATGGCCCCTTCCCCATAGTATCTGAGCATCTCAAAATTTTGAATATATTTATCCTCACGTCACCCTTGTGAGGCAGAGAAATCTATTATTTCCACTTACAGATGAGACACCGAGGTACAGAGAAACTAAGTGACTTGCCCAACTTTGTGTTAGAGAAGGGAATTGAATCCAGGTCTTCCAAGTTAAAGCACATCATTCTTAACTTTGAATGCTTCAGCAAAGGCCTCTTTACTCTCTCTTTTCAACAAAGAATCACAGGCCTATATGCCTAAAAGATAGTTGTGTATTTCTCCAAAGATCAATACATCTTAAACTGGATCAACATGCTAGTTACTAATTTTTGGTTTATGCTAGTATTTTTTTAAAGGGTCTTCTGTGTGGCTGGGCTAAACCATGGATAAGAGCCCAGGTTAACTGTGCAGTGAAGACACACTTTCATTACAGCTACAGAGCTAATGCCCCCAGACAAGAGGCTATTATCAAGAACCACAGAATAGCCTGAAAGTGTGTTTGGAAAACTCATTATAAACAGATAACTCAAGATGCTAGTTTTGATGAAGGGAGATAAAGAGATGAGATTCTTGGGGCAGTAGCAAAGATGTTAAATTACTGCTCATACTGGTGAAGCAAACTTGCCAGTTACTCTCTGCCAAGCACATTGCTATGGATACCAGGAGTAAGTTGGATTGCTAGAAAAGACAGAAAGTGAAATATGGGAACTGAAGCTGAGTAAGACTGTAACTGTACAGCATGCCTGCACTCTGATTGGCATAGACAATACCATTTCAGTACCTTTTCGAGCGAGATAAACGGTTAGGAAGGGATCTTCAAAACTACTTCTGTTTAATTTGAGTTAATTTTCTGTGTGGTTTTTTCCACTGACCATTTGACTAAAAACTAAACCAGGCTTACAATAGCCTATTATTAGGCATATTCCTGATGTGGATTTATGGGTTCAAATGTTCATGTATCAGTCCCCTCATGGAAGAGGGACAAAGCTTAGAGATCCTTGTACACAGATCAAAACGGCTTCCTTAAAATGAGCAAAATATAAACTGTCTGCTTCCTAGATCATGCAGCTAAAGGCATTTTGCAACTCAGTTTTCAGAACAAAGCTTGTTGTTTAATTGTGTTTGCTGCTGCTGGATCATGTATGTGTTCTCACAGCAGTTTCCTCCATTGATTGAAATGGATAGAAATATTGAGACATGCCAGATATTGCTATTATTTGCTGTATGAATTTGGTGAGCAGTGAGATGGTTAACTGTGTTGGCATTTACCTGGCCATAATTAGAGCTTCCAAGTCCATGCCCATTAAGATGAAGGGGAGTAGTTCACACCTGTCTTGATATTATTGTTTCCCTGGCTTCCTGCACACTCAAGAAAACAACATAGTACTTTGAAATAACCAGAGGAATGACTATATAACTAAACTATATATAAACTATGTAACTGGACTATATGACTAAGAGTATCATTTATAATTAGCGATTATTTAGAATAAAGGATTCTGAGGTAGATTATCCTCATGTCACTTTAATAAACGAAGGCTAAAATTTTCAGAAGCACCTAACTCCTATTTTCAAAATTGACTTAGGCTTTGTGTAGATAAGGACATTGACTGGCATAATATTGCAGAAAAAAATATTCTGCAATACATATTTTCCCCATTTACTTCCCCACCTGGACACACTATTTCAGAATAAAAGTGTGAAGAATTACTCTATTCACACAGCTATTCTGGAATAGCTGAATTATATTGGAATAGTTATTCCAGAACTGCTATGCTGGTCAATTTCCAGCATGTAGATCAGGCCTCAGGCACCAGAGTCTAATACACTGTTTATGTTTATTTCCTTATTATAATAGCTTCTAGTAAATTATGTCCTTTGTTGGGACATCCCCTTCAAGCCTCCAAATCAAGCTTTATATTATTCAAGTGATCCCCTCCACCCCCACTGCTAATGCTAAATTTTAGGAAGGGCAATATGCTTTCCTCAGCTTGGCTCTGTGCTCCATCACCCAGGAACGCAGTAATATCAACAGTAGAGTTTGTGAAGATGGCAGCAGCAGCTTTTATGGCCACCACAGAGGGGAGAGAACCAAAATATTTCTGCTTCCTTTTCACACAGCTGTCTGCACAAGTCTCCATAAAACACTTTCTTCCTGTGGCTTCTGTGCCCCTGCCCTATCCTGGTTCTTCTCCAGTCTTGCTAATCAATCCTTTGGCATTACTGTTGGAGGATTTTTTCTCTCCTCCTTACTCTCTCTATGGGATTTTCCTCTGGGTCTGTTTTTGGTTCTCATCTCCTGTGTGAATTCATTCACTATGATGATTTTTTGTCACCGCTGTGCGTATAGCTCACAAATCTATCATTTCGCCCTTGAACTCGCCCACTTTGTTCAAGTTCAGGTCTCTTCCTTTCTGTTGATATCTCTTATTGACTATTCAGCTGGTTTCTTAAACTAACCAAGGTAAAAACCCAAACTTTTAATCTTTTCTCCAAATCCCTCTTCTTCTTTCAGCATCAAATTCCATTTCAAAAGTATTCAATGCCAAATTTTCAACTATAACCACAACTGGGGGCAGATTTTCAAAAAGTAGTGAGCTCCTGTTCAGGCAACTAAACACGGGTCACATTTTCAAACATCATTTGTCTCTTGTAGAAGTGGATTCTATAGACTTGGACCACCTCCTGTGAAATCTTTGTTTCTTGTGCCCTCAATTTGTCCACAGTTTCATAGTTCCAGTGAAACATTGCTGTCTTGGTAGGTCATGGTCATGGAGACAGAAGTGGTCTGTCAGGTCAGGTAGCTTTGGACAATCCAATGGAGGGCTTTGCATAACGAGTCCTTGAATTGGACTCTGTATCCAGTCAATGGGAAAAGAGTGCAGAGAACAGAGCTCCAACACTATGCATTCAAGGCTATCTGTGTTACTAAGCAGACAGGCTGCAGAATTTACAGCAAATGCAGAAATTGGGAGGAGGGGAGAAAAGATATGTCTAAATGAGTCCAATACTGATTATTAAGGTCCTAAGAGGCAATCTAATTTAGCTATATAAAATCATGAAAGGGAAAGAATTAATTGATACTAATGAGTTATATGAGATATCATCATAATTAATTCCTAAATAACAAGAGGACATGGGCTGAAGTGAGGAGAAAAAAAAGACTGGCCTATATATCATAATAGATTACAAAGAGTATTTGAAATAAGAAACAAACTGCCAAAGTCAGAGATAGAAAGAAGTTTGTAAATCTTTTCAAAGGGGAAATGAACACTTCCTTTTCTTCGGACAAGAGAATGACCTGATACAGACACTTGTTGAATTTTTGCGGTTAAGCCAGTGAAGCATAGGTTTGCTTCTATTTCCCAGGCTTACAAGAGCAGGTCTTGCTGGACCATTTGGTCTTTAGGAGAAGTTCATGCATTCCCAGTTGCATTTAAGACTGCATAATGTATTTATCTGAAAACATTTAAAGATGTGAAAGTTCATTTACCACTTTGGTGTGTGAGCATTTAAAAAAAAAAAAAAAGACATGGGACCAAACTCATCCCTGGTGAAGGCAATAGCGTTACACCAGGGGTGAATATGGTCCAATCTGTCTATTAGAGAGCACAAATACAACACACTATGGCAGTTGCTAGGGTTACTACCTAGATTTTATTTTATTTTTTCTAAATAGCAGTGCTAACTAAATCCGCACATAACACCCTCTGCAATATATTAAGTTACAATTCCTATATTGCTGCAGTAACTTAAGAAAAGATTTTTTTCAAACATTCTCATTTTTGTGTGAACACTGACTATAGCCCTTTTACTCCAATTTGGAGCTACTTACTCTTTTGGTGTATAAATCATAGATGACCAGTTATGCGCTAGAGGACAAAAAGCTTTGATGAATCACAGAAACAATAAATTATGTAGGAAAAGGGCATTCTCTTTTTGGAAATCCCATAAAATTATCATCACATGTTGATTCCGTTTTCATGAATACAAATCAAAGACTCCTAGAGACTTATCTCAAAAACTCGCATGAACAACTGGTTTTTATCTTGCATGAGCTATTTTTAAATATGTGCAGTTTTTAAAACAAGTTCAGGTCAGCTTGTGGTTCTTTCATTCTTATTTTTTAATTATTTGGTGAAGCCCAAGGTATTAAGCACATGAGTCAATGCTAGAAAATACTCCTTCATGGGGAATTTACTTACAACTGAGGGTTAATAGCAGTAGTTTGTGTGCAGTGAGGGGAGAATGTACTCATACGAGTAGGGATATTTAGTACAATGTATATGATTCTTTTTCAACATGCATCTTAACATAAATGAAACTACTGATTTCTGAATGCCTCCTACTGTGTGGCAGTACACACAGTATGGTGTGCTGGAAACCTGTTATTAGGGAAAGTAGAATCTTTGGAAATATGAACAAAGGCAAACCTTAGGGTCCCATTTATATGAAACAGAACAATTACAAAAACTTACACATCACCATGAATATGGGCTCGAGCCTATAACTTTGAAGTCAGTGGAAATTTTGCTTTTGACTTCAATGGGAGCAGGAGCAGAGTTTAAATATATAACAATAGAAAGTGTCTCAAGTATTGTGTGCAAGACATGTATAAAATGTATCCCCTGGACCCTGGGAATCCCACTTTTGGAGTCCACACACCTTGTCTTTGCTGACTGGATCAAGAAATTAGTAAAATTCCTCATAGCTAATAAAAAAAAAGGGTTTGTAAATTATGAAACTACTTAATTAAAATGTCTTGAAAAAATCTTTTTGTGTTATTTTAATTTTCATTTTTAAAGTCACCAGGATTTTTTCTGTCAGTATTTTGTTTGTAATGTCAACATATTAAAATCACAAAAGTGTATTGGTGTGTTGGGTCAGGATGACATATCCCCTTTCTTTCTTCTCTTTGTGTGTCAGTTGAGGAAAGCTCTTGGCTTGTGCGCTCAGTTGTAGGAGATATTCTTCCAGTAATGGTGTCTGGCTCTTTGGTAACCTCTACAAGAAGTTGTACTGATGGATCTGGAGTTGCCTCAGGCTTTGTCAGGTGGGTCAGATACTGATGGACTGTCAAGAGCCACATATTTCTGGATGCTATTTCATTTTGACTTATCTTTATTGTAGGTAATTCTTATTTTTGCTCAAAAGATATAACTTTTTTCTAAACAGCCTTTTCCCATATGTAGTAGAAAGGCAATATCCACTAAAATTTATAAACAATCCACATGCTGATAAATGGCACAGAAATATTGGTTTGTAAACTTGATGTAACACATTTTTTTATATTATTGTGAAGTCTCCTGTTTTTGACATACATGGCAGATCATATGAATATGCACAAAATACCTTGCTTTAAAAGTGTGACTAATATAGCCAAAAAGCATATACCAAAGTGTTACGTTGATTCTCATTCAAATCAAGTTGTTTCCTACACATGGTAATTATTTAGCTATATGCAGAAATAATTATTTGGATCAAGATATTAATTTTCCATAGCTTGCAGACTAGCCAGCTAAGGAGCAGTATATGAATAAAATATATTGTAGCACAGCATATCAATATATAGTGCAAGAACAATATATACAAACAGTACTTTAAGCATTATGGAAGACAACATGCTTGGAAAAACAAGAACCCATTTTAGGAACTGGTTTCAAATTCCATATGCCTTTAGCCTGTCTGAATGTTAAACACTGCTTTATATTTTTCCTTGTGCCACCTCCTATTATGATAATGTTTCATTAGTTTGAGAATCTGACCTCGTAATGCTAGACTAAAAAAGACAGACAGACAGACAGACAAGTTCTTGTATTCAATGTGAACATCTTGCTGCTTACACTCTTGTTGGCCAGGTTCTGGTTCCTTACACACACAGATAGTGCAGTGTCAACAAAAATGCTACAGTGACATTTCTCTCTCTCTCTCTCTCAATTACATGTAAGCTTTTCACTGCCAGTATAAAATACATATTGTGCTCTTGCAAGATTCATTGTATTGAGGTCAGCTGGAACTTATTGTCCTTGTTGCTTTAGAATAAGACAAAACTGACATCGGTAAGATTTGCTGTTAAATAATCCAAAACAGGAGAGGTATGGAGCAATACAGAAAAATGGAAATGTTAGGTCACTTTGGTAGAAAATAAGTAATTTAGATACAATGTTTGGCTGCATGGCACTTTGCTGTATTATGGTCAGATTCTTCTTCTAATAATTTAATTTTAAAATTTAAATACCAAATATTCTAGATGTTTTAAAATAAAAGTTGATCTTCCTCAGTCCTTCTCATATACATATGATTAAACATTAAATGGAACTAATAGTTTGGATTAGCAATGGTCTTTCTTTATGTTTACCTCATGATTTAGTGTTTCTGCCAATATTACTTTTCCATCCAAATGCATGGTTAGTGAATTATATTGTCCCAAATACCAGTTGAGAAGGCAAATATTTAAGACCCTAATTAAGAAATACAGATTAATTTACTGGACAACTCAAGTCAGTAAATTAAAAATAAATGATTCAACCAAGAGTTAAGCATTTAAGCAGAAGAAAAGATTATACATTTCACAAATACAGTCAAAACAACAGGCCTTTCTTTTCCAAAGAACTGCTTTTACATGGAAAAGCCACTTGGAAACAGGCTCAGAGCTTTACCTAGAATGAGTTGTTGATAAATTTTATCCTGGAGGATTGGAAATCAGGTTAAAGAAATTTTGATGAAAATTATGCACATGTACTTTGACAAGCTCATAAACACTACAGCTATGATAAGTTTCTGTATTTATTTATTTATTTAAAGACCTGACACAACTGTATAAGTCCAAACTCTAATTTTTACAGCCCTGGGTTTGGAGATCTGTCATTGAGAGATATAATGGAAAGAATAATTGCTTGGTAGCTGCACAAACATGAGATCTGTTGTCAGGCTACAGTTCGGAGGCTACATCTGGCGTCTGAAATGATTGATGCTGTCTGTGTGTGTGATTTAGGGAACATTTTTTTTTTATTAATGTAGCTGACATTTCTAACATTCATACATTCAGAGCAATTAATTCATTACTGATCAAAACTTTTTTTTTTTTTTTATTGACATTCTTAAATACATCTTTCAAGTGTGGATATTCAACATGCAATGGCAGTAGTGAAGGTAAGCATGTGATTTCAATTTAAAAATAAAAGTCATGTCTGAATAACAGAACAGCATTCTCATTTCCTAATACTCTGGTTTTTACTACTTTGCATTCAACTGTGAAAAGTCTTTTAAAACTCTGAACAGCAGTAAAACTTGAATGAATTTTTGACCCATTATTGCATAGCGGGTGCGCTTTCCAAGTTCTAGAGACTGCCAAGTTCTCCCCACCTAATATTTCCACTTTAATTGTGCCACTTGAGAAATTTACGTGCCTCAAAATATGGCATGAATCTTACGCTTATTGCAGTATCATTAGCAGCAACATTTAAGCAACATCTGTGTGCTATAGAACTAATTGAAGTAGCAGAAGTGGCAGCTGTAAATCCACAGGAAGATGGCAGTTTGCACCCAGCACTGCTGAGTTAGCTAGTAACTGTCAGCCTGTTCCTGCAATCTGCTCTCGAGTACTATGGTACAGGAACACAATGTCCAAAAAAATACAGCGAGTAGGCTAATGATCCTATTAACCACTTTGCTGCACCAATTTGGCTGTTTTTCCAGTTTCCTTGTTGAATTTCATTATATATTTCACCATTCCAGTAAAAAGTCCAGTATGAGACATGTCTGATTTTAAACTACTTACCTGAACTGTGTGAGGCTTGTTTGACTGAACTAACTCAGAACTGATTTTTTTAAATTTAATATATATCTCAGTCCTTTCCATTTTTTTAAATTTTATTTTTAATTACGCATGTGCCAGTAAACTGGTAAGCTTGTGTTCAGAGCAGTCACATTTTCTTTCCCTAGAGGTAACATTTTCAATAATCAATACAATCCCCTTTCCCCATTTGAGTCTTTTTTGGGTGAGAGGATTAAAGCACATCTTCATTCAAACTGTGAAGGTTAGTTTGCTAAGTTATTCATGAGGCTTGCTGCTGCACATTAGTGACTGAAGCCTCAGTACCTCAGCTGATTTAACTAATTGGTGATTACAAAAAGAAGCAAGGTGTTTAAAGTAACATGCCCTAGTATTAAAGGGTAATCCAGTTACATACCACATTAGGCCTCAAGAATGTCATGCCGCATTATCAGTATTTCCTTCTTAATTTATTTCTTACAAAATATGGTTTACAATAAACAAAATAATAACTAAGCTAAAACTAGGAAGGAGCAATTTAATCACTAACAATAAGTTTTCTTTGTATGAAAGCAATATTAGTCATGAGATGCATCAGATATTCATAATATTGTGTATATTCAGCACAACTGACAAATTCTTATTGTATCTATAAAAGCTTACAAAACCTGGCACCACTTTGCTTTTAATTCCACTGCTTTCAGTTGTTTCTGTGCTGGCAGTGGATGGATGCGTTTTCACCCCTCACTTGGCCCTTATACAATTATGTAACTGGTATCTTTAGAAGCACTCAAGTGTGTTGGAAATACACAAAAGAAGACCTCTTTCAATATATGGTGACTGGTTTGTTTGCCAACAACCCAACTTCATTAGAAAATTGGCACGTCCACTAAACTGCCATGTGACACACCGTTAACTGTGGATATTTGTTGTCTTAATGCACAAGTACTCAGGGACTGAACTGATAAGGGAAAAAACTGTTCTGAATCTGCTGAACTACATGCTTAAGGGGGGCATAGAACCTTACACTATTGAAAATCAATAGTCATGTGACAGTTTAAAGGTTAAAGGTCTCTTGAATTAACTTTCTAGTACTAAATTACCCACTCTTTTTTTTTTTTTTTTTTTTAAATGACTACAAATTTTAAAGATACATCTATGGGCTAATTGTGGAAGCAAAATAATGAAACAAAAGTGGTGGTGGCAACAATAAAATGATGTAATACTTTGTATAATATAAATATTAATGTCATATTTCTCATCAGCAAATGTAGACAGACTTTTAAGGGTGGATAGCGATATTAAGCCCTGCTAACATATCTTTAACAAACGTGATTACAATATCTGGAAAATAAAAACAGAACTATAGACTGTTGACACTCACTCACAGGAACACACAAAAGTAACACAAAATGTTAACAATAAACTACCAAGGTTTGTATCACATGTAATACTTTTTCTCTAATGTAAAAATGCATTTTATAAATAAATTAATGTGTTGTATAAATGCAGTTAAAAGTAACTATGGATGAAGTAACAACTGTAGCAGTTAAAAGATTGTAAACATTTATTATTTGTTGTTTGTTATTATTTGTTTGCAAATAATTTGGGTCTAATCCTCTGCAACGTTACACATAAGCAGTGTCAATGAATTCACTACTCAGGTGTATAAAGCTGCTCACATGTGTGTTTGCTGGATTGGACTCCTAGAATCATTATCTCCTTAAAAAGTGTGTGAAAGCAATTTGTTATTTGAATTCTCCCCCCTCTGCCATGGTTTTGTTTTTGTTTTTGTTTGGTTTGGTTTTCCCCCCACTTTGATAGATTAATAGATGTGTTGGATAAGCAAGATTAGGGAATTTTAGAAACCATTAAAACTTTTTCTTTCTGGGTTACACATACTTTCCCAAAGCCTCATTCCTATAAATATTCAGTTGTTTTATTAGGATTTATTGACTGGGTACAGCTTAAACTGAATTTTCTGTTGTCACAGTGCAACTGTATGTGTGTGTACTATCCTAGTAGCGAAGGAGCAGTCAGGTTCTTGTCTGTCTGGTTTAACTGCCTCCATGTCAGAGCTCTGGTCCAGGCTTTGGGGAATCTTGTCCTCCTGCTGTGTCAAGCAGTGTTCTCAATATGCAACTTAAAATATAACATATAAAATATACAAATTAAAATGTAGCACTTCCAGGATAAATACTTGGATGTGCAAGTGTCAGATTTGTTATTCACAATGTACTTAAGCGTGAAGGTTAAGATTCATTTTTCAGGAGCATTCATGTGAGTATAACTTCATCACCTGAATGTTCATGGGAAACAAACTCAAAATGAGGGCAAGTCAATGCATGGGGGAAAGTTTTGCAATAATCACTCACCTATAATTATTGAAGTAAACTAACCATCATTTTTAAAAAGTGTACATGTTATTTTACCAGTCAAACATAGAGTTTCTAAATTTGAGAATAAATTGTGAACTTAATCTTTTCACCACTGACATTTCCAGACAGCTTGCTAATAAGTGTCAGATTCATCTCCAACATAAACCCATGCAACTTCCATTTATGTCAGTGGGATTTCCACCCATTTATGTTACATCTGAATTTAGACGCAAAAGCAGAGGACACATATATAACCAAGGCATACTATGTATCCAAAGAGTCTTACATAAAACCTACAACGTGTCTTCATGGACAACCAAACTCATAAAACAACGAAGACAGATTGTAACCAATATAACAAGAACAAAAATTCTAGCTTTCGAATATGTGGCAAAAAATTGTGTGTATTAAGGCCCTGATCCAAAACAACAGTTGAACACATGCATAATATTAAGCACATGAGTAGTTCCACTGACCTCCGATGCGATTCATATGCTTAAAGTTAGCGTTTAAGTGCTTTGCTGGATCAGGGCCTAAAACAGAATTTCCCCCTCCTTTTATCCACAATTAGAACTGCATATATTACATAGAATATAAGTTATGGTTATATTGTAGATACAAAGTCTCTGTGCTAGCATACATCCTTTCTTTCACTTCTATTTTTGTGTATATACAAACAGATTACATATGTGTTACATATACTGTGAGAGAACATGCATGGGTATGGAATCTTTTTATGCAGCACAGACCCAGAACTTATAAACTACTATTATAAGGCAAAACATGAGATATTAATTCATACTCCTATGTACTAAGTACATGTACTATGTAACTAATACATACTCCTTCACACTCATAGGAGATATAATCCTGTAAGACATGTTGAATATTTATTTCCATAACCATCATTTATAACCGGTGCACAATTACCTAAATGTTTATTTCCATCAACAACCCTATTAATTCCCAGTCTACTTCTGGATGATGCTTGTATTCCAGCAGTAGTTTTAAATGAACATTTATTAAAATAAATGCTATGTCAGGAGATACCCATTCCATCTGGCTACACAGGACAGGCTTTATTTCCTGGATGTGTCTGCTTTATACAACATCACATACACATCTTGCTAACTAACAGAGATCATGATTAGATTGCTGTGGATTTTGTGCAACAGCAACAGCTTTTTTTGCCCATCACATTGATATTAGCTTACTTGCACATTTGCCAGTTTCCCCCCTCTGCTCTACAGTGTATATTTAATTCTCAAAGAGAAATGATAGTGCACAAATCTGACAGAAGGAAGAGAACTTCTGTAAATAACAACCATTGGAAAGCTAGATGGGCTGTATCTTTTGTGTGCTTCCAATAACAGAGATAAGAGTCTTGATAAGAAAGAAAAAGTGAATCAGGAACCTAGTGTTAAATTTTAATTCTTGAAAATAAAATAAAAAAAGCTTACCTTTTCCCACAAAATAGCTAGCTGCTAACAAACAACTTCTATGTGCTATGAAGACACTTTTTGGTATACTTGCTCACTTAGCAGCCAAACATTTTTATTGCTGGTGTCACGAACACACACAAAACAAATATCAGACACCCAGAATTTAAAAAAAAAAGCATTGTGCAGCTAATCCGCTATTCTCTGTTACATTAAAGTGCCTTTTTGTTTCTTTTATTGTGACTCCACTTAATGAGAGCCACTACTTTACAGCACATCTCCTTCAATCCAAATATTGCCAACTTGTTTTTCTCTTTTGGCCAGGCCTTACAAAATTTAAAGATGTTACCACACGTAATAGAGAAGGAAGTGCTGGTTCTAGGGAACTTGGTGATTTAATATCAGTAAACTGGTTGATTTTTATGAGTGTGTGTATTCCCAAAAAGTCAATGCACATCCCGATTCCAGCTGTATAATTAAGACCTTTATCTGTATCACACTAACTTTGCATTTTCCTTCGGTAATTTACTGAGTCAGTTTCCATGAAAGCCAACTTACTTTTCATTGGAAAGCTTTATAAATCTACTTCATTGTTTTTTTATTTAAAAAAAATATTAAAATATTTATTTTTTACTTTAGATTTTTGGCATTTTAATATATTGCTTTGCGACAACATGTCAGCCTATGGTCTTGCTGTTCATAGAATTTAAGTCCATGAACCCTGTAATAAATTATAAAGCTCATCCAAGTATTTTGGATTCTGCAGTAACAAAAAAAAAAGTTGTTATATTCTTCCTCAGAAGAATGACTAAGTTCGGCAGAGATTTGTGGAACTCACTATAAAAATGGCAGTTCCCTTTGAAAAAAGTATTTCCAAGCCTTCTCTTCCCCGTCTCAGGTTTGGTGGAGAGACCTGAAGGATTGATGGGTTTTGCCCATGCTATCTCCAATTGGCTCTCTTTGCCAGCAGTGTCCTCATAACTCTCAACCTTGCAATCTATAGTGTGTGACATCAGCCCCTGAAATGTGACCTGCCTTACTCTGCATCTCACATCATACATAATAGATAATATTTTAAACTACTGCTCAGGGACTGAAAAGGGTTTGAGAGGATTCCTAGATCAGTTTCTTGGGGGCTGCAGCTGTGAGAGGGATTTGGAGAGAGAGGGGTGGTTCCTGCTAGGCCCCAACTCCAAACAATTAATGTAGGCTATCCCTACCTGATTGCTGCCTGCTCCAGAAGGTTCTCAGCTGCTCCTTCCCTACTGGCAGTTCTGAGCCCCCTGCTCCTTTCTCTCTCCATGAAGCAGAGACCTGTGAAAGAAGGAGCAGAGCTGGCATGCGATACATAGTAGTGTTTTGATAGGGGAGGAGGGAGTGAGCAAGCTAGGCCGGCCATGTTCATAAGGGAGAAGAAGAAAGAGCTCAGCACAGTTCAGAACTTTGAATGCAGGGAGTTTTTGTCTGGCTGGCAGGAAAAAGGGGATGAGGCTCATTTAAGGGTCCCTGCTGCATTGTCTTATGAGAGAGAGGAAAGGACTTACCAGAACTGCATCAGTGGAGAAAGAGGAAATGGCCAGACCAGGTGGAGGCATGCACCAAGGTGAGAAGGGTAGGTTATTTATACCCTGTACTCTCTCAGCAGTGGCTGCTGCAAGGAGGCAACCTGGGAGCCTGCTGTAAGTGTATGTGGCTGCAGGACCCTGCCCTGGGCTGTTGTTTCCCAGCATCAGGCTGCAGCAGAGCCAGTCTCCAGACAGGCTAATGAATACAGCTGGCCTCTAGCAGGCTGTCTAATTGGCTATAGCACCTGATGGCTTGGAAGGGTCAGCAAACCGGTTCTTAAGCCCAGCAGCAGCAATAGCAGTGGCTGCTCAAAGCATTTGCCCATGGCTGCGATAACTGCTGCTCCTGCCTTGTTCCAGCCTTGGACCTTACCCTATTCCAGCTTTATCCCTGTCTTGCCTCATTCCAGGTACCCTAAGCCTGACCCTTGGCTCAGATTCCTGACTTCTGATTTCAGCTCTGACCCTTGGCTCTGGCATCTGGCCTCTGACTGACTCTGATCCTTGACTCCGATTCCTGGCTTCTCTAACCACTGGGCACGACTCCTGCTCCAACCACTAGGCACAACCGCTCATATCCCAGTCACTGTCTGAGCAATGCCCAAACACAACGACTAAGAGAACTAGAGTTGCAACAGTAAGCATGGATCCTACAAAGGCCACTATCATGGAGAGATAGTAGGAACCCTACAGATTTTGCAGGCCCAGATTATTGCCCAGGAGGTGCAAAATGTAGTCCTGCAAGCTCAAGCCACATAGCTATGGTCCTACCAAATTCATGGCCATGAAAAATGCATTACGGACCTTGAAATCTGGTCTCCCCCATGAAATCTAGCTATTGTAGGGAGGGGAGGGAAGGGGAGGGCTTGGGGCACCACATCCAAGGGCTTATACTGTGCACCAGGCTCTAGTTTTCATGGGGGAAGGAATGGGGGGGAGGGGGAAACAGAGCTTCTTGCAACCAGCGTAGGCTCCTGGATGGGGGTCTGACTTGGCCCCGGGAGCTGCTTGTGCAGGGGAAGAGGAAGTCATCCCTACCCAGCCCAGCTGGGACTAGCAGCTGGAGCCAAGCGCATGGTAGGAACCCCCAGCTGGGGCACCCCCAGCCTTGCCCCTTCCTGCCTCCAGGTCCAGTGTTCAGAGGTGAAAGGGTCCTTGGGCTGGCTGTGCGTGTGGGGGATGGGGTTGACCATGGCACCATGGCAGTTGTCCATTCAGCCACCTGTAAGGCCAGCCCTGCCCCCCCAAAAAGTGATGACACCCCCAAACTCTACACTATGTGACCCTCTCTTCTGCGCTGCTACTGGCAGCAGTACTGCCATTAGAACTGGGCACCTGGTCAGCTGCCACCATTCTCCATCTGCCCAGCTCTGAAGGGAACACTACCACCACCAGCAGCATAGAAGTAAGGGTGGCAATCCCGTGACCCCCCCCCTACAACAGCCTTGTGCCATCTACCCTCATGATTCTATTTTTGTTTGGGACCTCCACCATTACAACATCATGACATTTCAGATTTAAATACCTGAAGCTGTGAAATTTACAATTTAAAAATCTTATGACTCTGAATTTGTCCAAAATGGACTGTGAATTTGGTAGGGCCCTGCTCATGGCCTTCAGCTTGAGCCCCCTCTTCCTGTAAGCCCAAGCTTCCCCATCTGACTAGTGCAATGGCAATCATGACAAATTTTGTGGATTCCTTAGTCAGCGTTGTCTTCTTTTTTCTGCTATGCCTGCATTTGTACCACACTGACCAAGCCCGAGTGGGACTGATTAGGAGCCTGCTTACTGGCATGGCCCTGTCTTGAGCATCTCTGCTCCTGGAAAAATCAAGCCTGCTTCTGGGACAATTTGAGATCTTCATTTGAGCTATGACAGTGAACTTTAATGACCCAAATCGCATGCATACAGCCAAAGCTGTGGCATGGATACTGGCCAGTTGCTAAATATGCAGCAGAGTCCCAACGCTTGGTAGTAGACACTGAGTGGAACAAGGCTGTCCAGCATTATCATTTCTAGCTTGGCCTAAACAACAATATTAAAGATGAACTGGCATGGTGGGATCCCTGTCTGGCCTGGATGCCTTAGTTGACCTATGTAATAAGATCAATACCACCTGACTGAATGCCCACAAGAAAGAACATGGTCCTTTCTGCTCCCAGCAGTCCTGCCAGCTTTGCCCTCCCCCCATCACTCCGCTCTGGATCTCCAACATGAAGAAGATCAGATGCCAGGCACTGGGTCTATGCTTTAATTGCAGGGAACCAGGACACTTTGCAATAAGCTACCCTGCCAAGGTCAGATCTAGATTTTAGTCTTGATAAGGAGGTCCAGGATGGGTTGGCTCCCCCTTTCCCCAGCAGTTCACACCAACACTTGTCAGTCAGTATGCTGGTGATGACCAATCAGCATCCAACACATCTCCTCCCTCTCCAGTTCTGGCACCTGGAAATGCCTAATGCCACCTGAGAAGCATTGGTGGACTCAGGTGCCTCAGGCAATTTCATGTATTTGGAGTTTGCCCAAGCACACAATATCCCCACCTAGTGCAAAGACTCCTCTGAGTTAGTGGAGTCAATAGACAGGTCACTCCTTTTGTTGGGACTGGTCATCCACTAGATTGTTCCTCCCCCAGTGGTCACTACCCATTGAGGCCACTGAGAAATCCTCCAGTTTGGGCTAATTTGTGCACTTATTCATCAGTTATCCTTGGCATACCTTGGCTCATCACCATGGCCTGCACATCTGCTGGCAATCAGGCATGGTATGCTTTGACTCCCCATCTTCCTCACAATTCTGTTTCTCAAAAGCTGACCAGCAACACTTTGTGGCTTACTCGGTTCTCCAAAGAATTCAGAGAGTGAAGAGTGGATCCAAAGGCAACTCTATCAACCCCCTCAACCTCGCCAATGGTTCTAGGGATTCCTGTTAAAGATCAACATTGCACCGATGTGTTTGACAAAAAGAAACGCAACACCTGTCTGCCCCATTCCAGCCTTGTAGGAACTACCAAGTACCGAACGAGATTACAACCCCAAACTGGTACCCACTACTGCTATTAATTAACTGTTTGACTTTGCTCTCCCAAGGTCTTTCACAAATTGGACTTCCATGAAGCTGATAACCTGGTGAGAATCTGGGAAGGAGATGAATAGAAGACTGCCTTCCATACCAGCTATGGCCACTTAAAATATTTGGTCATGCTGTTTGGATTGTGTAAGGCCCAGGCAACCTTCCAGCATTTCATAAATGACATCTTTAGGGACATATTGAATCAATTTGTCCTCATTTACCTGGATGTCACCCTCATTTTCTCCCAAAGTCAGGACCTCCACAATCATCACATACACTCTGTCTTGGATAGACTGCCGGAATGAGCTCCATGTGATGCTCGAGAAATGTGAGCGTGACAAGAACATAGTTAAATTCTTGGGATATATTGTCTTGCCTGAAGGACTCACAATGGTCCCTGTAAGGTGGCAGCAATAGCTAACTGGGACATACCAAAGGATGTGCACAGGGGTGCAGCATTTGCTGGGGGTTGCCAATCTCTACAGGTGATTTATTAAAGGATTCTCTAGCCTGGTTGCACCCATAATGGCACCCCTGCAAAAGGGGACCCAGTTCATCTGGTCCACAGAGGTTCAAGTAGGCCTTTGATTGACTGAAAAGGGCATTCACCTCAGCAGTTAGCCTAATTCATCCAGATCCCACTAAACACTTTATGACAGAGGCTGATACCTTGAATTTTTCCACTGGTGCAATATGTGGGCCCCCACAGCCAATTCCAACCCCATGCCTTCTATTCTCAGAAGCTGACCCCAGTGGAAAAAAGTTATATTTGGGACAAGAAGCTACTGGCTAGCAAGGTGGCTTTCCAGGATGGTACCACTCTCTGGTTCAAATCCTGACTGACTACAAAGACCTAGCATGCCTACAAACTACTAGACACCTTAACAAAGGCCAGATATGCTGGTCCCTCTTCCTTGCTCGCTTTGACTTTGTGGTAACTTATTTGCCCAGGGAGAAGAAACAGGAAGTGGATGCCCTATCCTGCAAAGATGAATACCTCAGACCTGGCAAAAAGCCCATAGCCACCATGCTCAAGGTGTCCAACTTTGTCAGTGGGACAATCAACAGCACTCTGATGTCCTCCATCTGCTTCCTGCTATCCAACAACTTGTTCACAACCCAGATCTACTAGACTTTCAATGATATGGGTACCTGACTGACAGAGTGTCAACTACAGAATAGCTTTCTCTATTGCAAGGATTATCTTTATGTTCCAGAGGTACAACCTAGGCTTCAGGTATTAAAACTATGCCACAAATTGCTCCTTGCAGGCTGTTTTGATTAATTCAAAACCTGGAATCTGCTCTCAAGGAGCTTCTGGTGGCCAGTCTTACAAGCTTACATCAAGTATGAGATAAGGTCCTTTGACCTCTATGCTCATACCAAGAACCCACAATCAAAACCCCTCACTCTTCTCCAGCCTTTGGCCAGGCTGCCCAAGCCATGGTCTGTTATATCAATGGACTTCCTTGTAGAACTAAGGTATTTGGAGGAAGCATTAGGTGAACTGCTAGAAGCTTTCTTACAGATTGGCTCTATCAGTGATTCTTAGTAGCGTGACCACTGCTGGAGGAGCATTTGCCAAGTATGTTTTTATGGAGCTCTGAGACTGCTGGGCATACATGAGGATGGGACTTCTCTCTTCAAGTACTGTTCCCCAGGAAAGTAAATCCATTCTAACAGGATTAGTGTGGCTCTAGTCTTACAGTAACTTTCATTGACCTGGTTGCATCAGAAAATTCAAGTGGTTTCAGCTTCCATTATCTGTATAGCAGAAACAAGTGATTCCGTATGTGTATGTTGTCATCTTTGTTTTCTGTTTTTAGGGTTATCCGTGTTGACTCCCAGCTGAGTGAAGAAAGATTTGGACCCAGAAGGATGTAGTGAGTCAGTTCTAGGTATCTCAGCTGGGTTCTGAGGCCTTTGATATGTTTAACCTAGCATGGCATCAAAGGGATGCTTTAGGACCAATTTATGCCAGTGGGACTCACAGAACAGGGTTAATTGAGTGTTCAAGATTAAACAGGATTCCATTTTACTTCCTAAGTAGTGTGATGGTTTGGTTGCAGATTTTACCACGTGGCAAATGCCAGTGTCACATTTTAATCCCTTTTTTAAATGTTGGAATGACAAGGCTTTAAAAGTTTTGTTCTGTGATGAATCTCATGAAAAGTGCATCCTTGCAGGAATTTTAGTAAATTCAAAATCTCACAGACCTATTGCTTTACTGGACAGAAAATATGAATTTAAAATAATATTTTAAATAAAATCCAAGTTTAGATAGGTGTATTTCCTAACACCCAAAATTAAAAGTGACATGCCATAAGCTTTCCTACTGCCCAAAGCTGACTCTGTATCGAAATACCTGCATCAGATCAGATGTTCAGTTAGCTTTTTGGCTGAAAGTTCTGCTGGCAATGCTATTTATCCAAACTTATGTTCCCAGTGATCTGCCACAGGATCGCATTTGCCTGAAAACATCCTAGACTTGTCACAGTCTTCTGTGTCTTCTGCTAAAAATTTAGCAACTTGAAACAGACCATCTTTGGGCAATTACTTACTGTGTTTTCTGAAAAGAATTGGACTTGATCATGGTCTACACTCTTTGCCTTAGTTTTGAATATATCAATATAAATACTTTGGTTGCTTGTAAGTGTTTTTCTATCTAAGATATATGAACTTGCGCCTTTGTTTTTCCTCGTGTGAAAGACATCTTCCTGGGGAGTTCCTTAGATAGTCATTTTTGTCTTAATTGTAAATAGTATCACTTTGTTTGAAAATATATGTTTCTTGACAGTTGTATGTTCTTCAAGGACTAATAGACTCAATGGCATATGGCATCTATATGATGTGAGCCTGTTTTCTGTATATGTAATAAGCCATGAATTCAAAATAAAGAGGATCTTACTGAAGGATGAAACCATTGTCTAAATAATAGCATAACATGCTGCTATGATGTGACCTGAGTTTTGGTTCTGACTAGGCGGTGAAAAGCTTATCAGTTTTATTTCACATCATGTTCCTTAAACTGTATAGCTTTTTTTGGTTCCCACTGACTTTTATTCTGATTCTGGGTTACCTGAACCCAGAAGGCACAGACAAATCTGAAAGAAAAAATGGTGAATTTTGTTAAAATCCCTTGCAGTGCTTACAAGTTCGTAACATTCAGGATTTGACAATTTTATTATGAAAGCAAAACAAGAGCATGAAACTCAACCTACAAAATTTGGATGTATCCAGAGAAGGCAGTTTGTCTCATTTTGAAGACTGAAGCAAGTTTTTAATAGAACCTCAAACCTATTCAAACCAATCTCAGCTAGTTTCTGGTTTAAAGCAGAACCAAAACTAGCTGAGGGGTAGAGTCCCAAAGTTAAATTTTTGAGGAGCACCAGTCTGAGGACTGGCAAGAGAGGGGATTACTGTAAGGGCTGTGGCAGAGTTCCTGGTGGATGTCTTACACTGCTCTCAAGCAATTCTTTCCACTTGGGGTGGCAGAAGCAGCCATATCCATCTGGTTTTAGCTATAGGAAAGGTCACTTTTATGCAGAGCTTCTGTGGGAAATGGGAAGGAAAATGGGAGGATAACCTTTAAAAAATGGTCATGGTGACCACCCAACAAAGACAAACTAAATCAGGGCAATCAATCTATATGGACAAGAATCAGCTTTCAGGTACTTGGTAAAGAGACCAGATGCAGTGCAAACATCTGACCTGATTTTGCAGGCCGTGGAGCATGCCACATGATTTGCCTCTTTGTAAACGTTGATGTACTTTTTTCCAGGATTGTTGATGTTTTTTTCAAAAAAAGGCCTTTTAAGAACTATTCTTGTTCTTTTGTTTATATTTTTCATTCAGTACAGTTGATGCTGTGTGATATCAAAATCACCAGTCAATGGATTTTGTTGCATTGGTTGCTTTGATGAGGCAATGAAGATTATTATCCAGAGACATTTAGCATGCAACAATATTTTTCTATCAAAGCTTTTTTGTAAACCATATTTACAGCCACTGTCCAAGGATGCAATAAATTCACTATGAAGTTTGAGGCTAATTATTCTTTTGACTGTGATAGGAATATCTTTACTTAGTTTTTCTGGAAGAAATGAAGATACATAAGACTATCAGTAATTATGTTTTCCTTAATAATTGAGTGGTTATCTTGTTAAAAATGTGTCTTCAATACAGATGGACCTGAGTCACAATATTTGGATCCAGATCTGAACTTCCTCAAAACTCAAAGAGTTCAGATCCAGGATTTGAACTCAAGGTCATCTCTAGTTTTGAATAGTAAACTATATAAAGAGCCTAAGATTGAGATCTTTTCACCCTTACTCTGGACTTTTTATGCTGTGTAAAATGGCTGGAGCATCATTAAAAGAACCTAAAGCCCTGGTTGCAGCCATGAGAGGATTTGCTTGGTGCAAGCAGTGAAGAAGACAGACATAAGACTGCCTCCCATGGACCCTTTCCTCCTCCCCCACCACAAGCTCATAGGGTGCAGCCAGAGGAGATTGCCATAACTTAGACAAGCCCTTAGGGCTGTCTAAATTATGCGGGGAGCCTTTCCAGCTCCCGGAACAACCCAGGACTGGGAGGCAAAAACTTGGCTTAAAGCACTGAATCTCACCTAAAATACTGAATATGTAAATATAGCAAACTGACCTGATTGAAAATCACAGCTGATTCTATCTTACACATAGCAAAAGCTACTTTATATGTTTCCATATAAAAATCTTTTTCCTTAGAAAAGTCAGAAAGCATTTTAAAAGAAGGTTTATAATGGAAACCTGATTGTGGAAGACATGGGCACACACGGCATCACTGACAGAGCAGAGGGGAGTGTAGAATGAAGTGATAAGTGTGTGAAATGTCTTGGACCGCTAAGTTTTCAAGTGGTCTATATAGAATATGGTCTATATAGAATACTTAAGGTGACAGAAAATAAAAAGTTGTTAGGCAACTAAGAGGCCAAGAAAACTTTAGAGCAAGGATATTTCTTTATTCAATTAGTAGGAAAAAGAGGGGTACAGAGAAGGATTTTGTGGAGCAGGGTCAGTAGGAACAGGATTCATAACGGACACAGCAGAATTGAGCTGACAAAACATACTGGGCTTTGGGAAATGAACACTACTTTTGACTAATCTCACACACAAAGCACACATTCGCAACCAACAGTCTTCTCTAGCTACCCCTAATGCATGTCACAAACCTCATAAATCCACTTGGAATAGGACAACAGTGAGTTAGATTTCTAGATGACTTCAACTGTTTCAGTTACATAAAAAGTTGCACGAAAGAACAGTTGGCTCTCTGAGTAATTGTAATGGAAACGTCAGTTTTCACAACCCAGGATTTGAGGTAAGCGCCCTGCTATTATACAAACAGGTCTGAAGAAGAGCTCTGTGTAGTTTGAAAGCTTGTCTCTTTCACCAACAGAAGTTTGTCCAATAAAAGATATTACCTCAGCCACCTTGTCTCTCTAATATTGTGGGACCAACCCGACTGCAACAACACTGCAAACTGCTATTATACAGTAGTTCTGTCAAGTAGACTGGGCTGAATGGGTGTCATGTACTACTCAGCAAATGCTTTCTTGTGCCTGTTCCCTAAGGATATGTCTATGCAGCATGTTGGAGTGAGCCTCCCAGCCTGAATTGACAGACTTGGGGTAGCAGGGCTTATGCTAGTGCTGCCAGCAAAGTTGGCTAGGACCTAGGGAGGGGTTAGTGCTGTCTGCATAGTTATTTTTAGAGTGCTAGCGCAAGTCCCACTAACCTGAGTCTGCCAGCTTGACTGGGAGGCTTGCTCCAAAATGCTGGGTAGCCATATCCTGAGACTCTCTCTGCTCCTACGTCTTCTCCTGCAACCCAGCTATGAAAATTAACATCCACAAATATGCAACCCCTATGATCCACATGTAAAGTGCAGCTCTTGTGAGCAAACATTTCCCATTTCTTTATGTGATAAACAAACTACAGAGCTGGTTTTAATGTTGATAAAATAGCTTTATATCCCTGTAAAATATATTTAAAATGTATTAAAAACAGCAGGCTAAACACTGAGTATCTTGATCAGTCAAGACTCACAGACCTCCATGCAGGCTTTATCTGAGTTACAATTTCAGGATATGAACAATGTGACTTCGACCCAGATTGTTAAAGATATTTAGGCATTGCTGTGCTCAGAGGTGCAATGCCTAACTGATTTGGGATCCTAAATTTCATTTTCAAACGTGATTTAGGCACTTAGAAATCTTAGTCCCATTGCTAGATGAGACCGTACACTTTATATTATGTATACTATAGGCACGTGGAGTAGATTTAGTCAACTCTATAGGATGTATAGCACAAGACAGTGTCTCCCATGTTGGGAAGGGATTGGTATAGGAGCTGCTATCTGTAAACTTCTCAGTGTTTTGCTGACATGGGGGAATCTCCAAGTAGCCAGTTAAAGAGATTTAAATCTGCTTTGTGGCACAAGACTGACTTACTGAGCCAATGAATCTGGCTCTTATCCTTTATGCCAAACAGAGATACTGTTGGACACAAATGCTTACTTAAAATGAGAATTAAAAAAAATTAAAAGAGAGCCTGTAGGATAACTGACAAACCAAGAACTCTAGTCCTTCATCAGCTTCAAAGCAGTAATGTAGATCACAGGTGGCTGTATTCTGAAAAGGTAAAAGGTAAAGCACTTTCCTTTTACTACTTTCTTTTCCAGCCATCCTGGTGTGCCACAAGGCTTTTAGAGATGCCCATGCAAAAGAGGATGGATTTTGTTGCAAAACTCCGTTGGACTATAAACCAATGATATTTGTTTTACCTGTGCACTCTCGTGGATGAAGAAAACAACATATGCATCTGGGATCAATTTACTTGAAATTAAAGAGCAGCTGCCATATCTCTTCTGCATCAAAAGTATAGCGTTAAGGCTATAACATACAGACAGTTACACATTACTTTACATTGTAATATTAAGATGTGTCATTTTTTATCTGAAGTAAAAGGCATCTTTAAATAAATGAGTGATCTTATACTACATGTTTTATGGACTGTGTACTTAGCAAGATACATCTATTTGCATATATATACACACACACGTATTTTCAATTTCAAACTCTGTATTTAGAAAGTTAGTACTTTAATGCTTAAAAGATGTAGTGTATGAATAATTTTGACTCCATGCACGAAATATTCTGCTTCATTTTAATGGGCGGGTTAGATGTGTTCTGCATTATACTCAACTAAAGCATGAGCTTTTCAAAGTAGTTACTGTAGATCTTTTTCCTGCCCAAGTGGCACTCTTTCAATAAAGCAATAAAGCAATGGTTTAAAACCTTTGTAACACAGAGGGTCACACTCAGGCGGCACCTAATTAGCATATGAATTTACATAAGCGCACATAGGTTTCTTACAAAGAGATATATGCCAGGGTTTTTTAAATTTACATATAGGGCACTGTAAATATGCCCAGAACTTTACAAAACACACAAACCAGGCTTTGAGGGATGCAGCCAAGGTGCATTATCAGGAGGACAGGTGCTACGTCCTCAAATCTAAACTTTTAGTCCTTGTCTACACACAAAACATGCACCAGTTTAACTAAAGCTGGACTTGAAATCCATTTAGTCACACCAAGGCAACCCCTGTGTGGACACACTTAAATTGGTTCATATCCACTTAGTTTTTTTGTTAAACCACTGCAAGTTTTATCTAAAGACCAGCCCTTAGTGTTTGTCTATCTCTGAGGAGGCCACAAATTTTAGGGAGTGTAGGCTTGACTGTCTTACTCCACGAGTTCCTCACTTTTTAGAGCTTTGTGAAGGCAGGAGCAGGCCATGAGTTACACCATGGACTGAGCAAGTCTTTTCCATCTCGAATTTCTGAGATGACCATACCGGTGGTCCCATTAGCTAGATATCTATGCAAAAAAGTTCAAAAGTTAAATAATGAACAATGCTGATATTTACAGGGTCATCTTTAGGCCGCAGAGTGCACACACCCCTTGAGATTAATGAGCACTGTTCACTCCTCTCCTACAGCTACTGTTTCAATTAGTGTGTCTGCTGACTCCAGTAGACTAAAACACCCAAACAGTACTGTAGAATCCGAGCACCAGTGAAAAAGACTAGAAACTTTTTTTTTTTAAATGGAAACTTAAATTGCATCCAAATATACCAGAAATGGTTAGAACAAAGTACGATAAACTTGTCATTGAACTTTCTTCATATACACTAATAAGAACACTAAAATAATATTCCCAATCTCATGTGTTGGTCCTATTTTAGGTCAAGAAGACTTTTCTATGATCATATAGTCTCCAAGTTAAGTTTATTTATGTACATAACTTCCATGAAACAAGATGAGGATACATCCCTCAAAATACTTAATTTTCAAGTACAAATCAACGAAACCACTTATCCACTAATTCACACATTTTTTACAGTGTAAATAAAAAATTATTTATGAAATAAACTTATTTCCTGACTCATCTTAATATATGAAATAGCTATTTACAATGATTAGTTGTGTGGAACTGGGTAGTTTAGGAAATTGGTGAGGGATGGAGAGCCCTGCAACTGTAGGTCACTGATTCAAATCCCGTTCATGCTGTTAGTGATAGAAAATCATTACCATCTGATGGTCCTGATAGTAATTTTGTGTGTCTTGTTCCTTATGGTAAGATGTCCACATCGCAATGCAATTCAGAATGCAGAAATAGATATTACCTATCAACTGCTAGACGGTCAAAAAGGATTGGACTGCAGGAATGGGTTACTCACTCACTGGGAGAGAAATGTATTGGTAGATGCACAGAATACTATAATTCTAGTCAAATTTATTTACATGTAGGTTCATTTGGCAAAGTGACATTAAGTGGCACAAAGCAAAGTGCATCTTGCAACTCACAAATGTAGCACACCACTTTCAGAACTCTAGGGACAATTCTGGTTTCAAGCTCTCCTGCCAGCGTCTCTGTGTCTACTGCTTCTCACAAGATACTGTATTCCACTGCTCTATATTTTAATCCAACCCCCCAATACATCAAATCCAAACTTGGATGCCTCAAGTCAGGAATGTAAACCTTATTTGGGCATATAAAAAGTGATTTGATTATCAGAAGTGCTGAGCACATGCAACTCCCATTAATTTAGGTGCATAAATATCGATGCATTTAACCTAATGCTAAGCAACCAACTTTGGAAAAAAAAAACTGGCCAAAATTTTTTCATAGAAAACCATAAAAGTTCCTTCCCAAACCTCTTGTTCCACTTTCCCTACTCCAGATAAATGGTATGAGTTACTCAAATCCATGCTAGGCTTGGAATCATATCTCCACCAGTGATATAACAAAAAGGTACCCATTTTTATGCTTGAAAGGAAACTATGCATGTTATATAACATAGCAACTAGAGATGGGCCAGAGCCTAAAGTTTGGATCCAGATTCAAATGATCCCAACATTTTATAGAGGAAACTATTGCCTCTCAGTTTTAAAAGGTGATCTGCACTCAACTTACAATTCTTCGACCCTCATTCTATGTTATTGTGAAATGTTTAGGAAACAATAGGAAAAAAGAAAAGCTGTTCAAGACAGAAACAGAATAGGAGTTTAGTTACATAAAGTTTAATTACATAGTTTACATACATAGTAAATACAAAGGGTTTATATCTCACTGTGGGTCAACAGTTTAATGGATAATTACAAATGTAAATTTATGAATATTCCATTTTAAGGCTTAGTCCACAGGATGAAACTTGTAACTGAAATAGATTTTGAGTCACAATGTTTCTTTTAGCAACTGTGATGCTTCTTGGTGTAGTAAGGAAGAAACATAGAGCTGCTTGTCACTTGCATTCTAACAGCACTGGAGCCAAAAGGTATCGTAATCTCCAGCATACATTGGACAGGAAAGATGGTAAAAAGAACAACGCAGAACCCCACAAGATAGATCCTCAAGAGCACAACATCCTCTGATCTATCCCGGGAAGAAAGGAACCATTCCATGATAATTCTAAATATCTAAAATAGGGTTCCATGATCACAATAGCGTTCCCATAAAATCTCATTACCACAGTATCAGAGAAAGGCTGCTGACATCTAAAAGAATCAGATTAGACATCTGAATTTTGTCCACCAATAGGAGGAGATAGTCAATCAATCAGACTAATGCAGTTTATTTGCCTGGCTGAAAGCCAGATTGAAGGGGTAAAAAAAAAAAATCAGAAGACTCCACATGATACTTGAGTTGTCTTATCACAATCTTCTTGATAATCAGAAGATTAGAGATAAGGTGATAGATGTCAAGAAAGTCAGCATAAAGAATGATCTGTTGAACAACGGACAAACAACTGGTTAATTAACAGTTTGCTCTTTCTAAAACCAATGATTTTTCAACAATTTCAGAAACTTTAATTATATTAATTTTAAAGGACATGAATCCTTAAAAATAAGATGAAACACACAGAGAGCGGTATCTTTAGTTTGCAATCTCTTCAGTATTGCTTCTAAGGTTTAAAAAGTGACCTCCAAATCAAGTGATACCTGAAACTTCATTCTACTGATACTCCACACAGGAGAATAATTTCCACTATAAGCCTCAACTATATATAGTCAATATATTTTAGTCATAAAATATATTAATTCAATTGTAATTTACATTTTGTTTTTACTTTGATTTGAAGACAGCTATTGAATAGCTCACTATCAGTTAGTGTAACTGTATTAAATGTAATGGTTTGCAGTTCATTTTTATAGTTCATTCTTATTACAAGAAGAACTAAAACTGTGTATTTGGGACAAGCACTATCCTTACATCATGCATGTGTACAGTGTCTAGCACTATGAGGCCCAGGATTACTGGAATAGAAATAAATAATAATAAATATTTCCTTCAGTGACTTTAAATCTAGATCATGTAACTTTTATTTTTAGCTGTCCAAAACATATTACAAGAGCAAGTCTTCAGAATGCATTAAAGCTCTTCAGAGGTGAACAATAGCAGGATAATTTTAAATATATACCTTAGATATCTGGGGTGCAATCCTGGAGCCACTGAAATCAATCCAATTTTTGTCACTAAATTCAGTGAGGCCAAGGTCTTTCCCCCACCCCATGTATCCATAGTGTGTGTGTGTATTTATGTATGTACGTCTTACCTCTCTGCTCTGTCCCGCCACCAGACATAGAGAGAAAATAGTGAGAAGAAAAGATAAATGGATGCACTGAGAATGGGATATAGAGGCTCCGTACAAACTACATCAGCTCACTTCATTCTCCCAGTGAAGATATTGGGCAATCATACAGAAATCAGCTAACTGCTGATATTTTAAATCAAAGTGATAGCTTCTGCCATGCTGAGGAAAGCAATGATAGAGGGTCTTTAGACAAATGAACAATTCACTTGGTACTACATTTGGATAGAAGGGCCATCTCAGGGATCTGGATGGATTCTGTCGGGAAAGCAGCCTCAGGCACATTGATTCTATTCCAGTCTTACTACAACTGAACTAGCTGCTTAGGCACTGGATCATTTCAGAGAGTGGCAGGCAATGTTATAGGCATCAGTCAAGTGACCATAAAAGGATGTCTCAGACAATTTCAGCAGCCCATGATGCATCACATTGGTAGAAATATTTATTTTAAGTTTATTCCATAATGATAGAAAGTGAAAGAAATCCTTTTCTCTTGCATAAATATTCAGGATGTAGGAATATTAGTTAACATTTAAAGGGGGCAGAGGCTAAATTTAGGCTGTACTGTACTTTGGCACCCAAATATAACTGGCTTTATTTTGAAACTTCACCTCCTTGTGAAATCAATGGGAACTGCAGGTACTCAACACTTCTGAAAAATTAAATCAAAGTATCTATTTACTGTGGAAACCTAAAATTGGATCTAAAAGTTTAACTTCAGGCACCTGCATTTAAACAATGTTGACCATTGTCTCTATCCATTAATCTTTTGTAGTTTGTTCCCCCACAAATTACAGAAAATTAAAAAATGTGGTCACTGTATAGATGAACTAAGACTTTTTTATATTAACCACAACTGAATTTATTATATTATGATCAAAGTACACAGTTTTTTTGGTTTTATACCCCAGAAAAACAACCCTCAGATTCTCTTCTCAACTGAAAAGCTGTTGGTAACATGTGGAGGTATCGGGAAATAGATTATATTGGAGCAGAGTTGGTGTGCAACTTCATGGGATGAGTTTTGGACAGTCCAGACAGGAGAACAGATACCCCTCAGTACTGCTTGGGAAGGGTTAAGATCCCTCCCCCTCTGTGCACCTCATGCTATTTGTGAGGATGAATGGAGTGAGAAGTGGGGCTGGAGATGCGGGGCGGGGCAAAGGGGAGAGCTCTCAGCTCCCTCACTCTTGTTCTGAAACGACCATTTCTCAGGTCACATGGAGACTGTATTGACTTTCCCTACCCATGTGAGGGAAAATATAGGCCCTGCCTTTGAGCTGGACTGCCATCCTTTTGGAACCCTTTCTTGCCCTGTCCAATGCTCAAATTATGTAGTTTTCCTACTTACAATACAATAAGTTTGAATTTTGAAGAAGCTTCTTAATGAGACATAAGAACTCTACTCTAAACCTCCTCTTGGTCCAAGTGATAGTACTTATGTGTGGATTTTCTGCATATTCTAAGTGAAATTAGAGGGATTTGCTTCCCCCTCCTCCCCCCCTAAAAAAAAAAATTGTGTACAGCATTCAGTGATAAGGCCCAAATTCTGATCTCATTTAACCCAGTGTAAGTCAGAGGGTCCCCAGCAACTTCAATGGAATTACTCCAGACTTTGGCTGGGGCAAACAAGATCAGAATTTGGGACATATCTCCAGTGTTTTTCTGTTAATATGGTCTGTGTCAAATCACCTCTTTACTTCATTTGCTCAAGTTTCCCAGCTTGCTCTTTCTTCATGCAAGATAGTCCCTGATGTTTGCTAAGCACCACACAAGCTCACAACTGTTGCCTAGCTCCTTTGATTCTGCTGGGAGCAGCAAGTTCACTGATTTAGGGAGATGTTATGAAATATACTAAGGCAAAGGGTAATTGGTCCAGTGAATTAGTGCAAGAGTCTTCATTTCTGGAAGCATGGCATTTAAACCTGTTTGGTCAGGTATTAGATTACATAAATGAGGCTGATGGTCTTATCCTACCTGCAGAATAGAAGGTATATTTTTATATAGTTCTAACACTAAATATTAATTTAATAACACAGTAGATTACATTACATATATTTCATTCCAAATAATCCTAACGTACTTTACAACTATAACTACAGAATCTCTAAGATGCAGACACTTTGGGAGCAAAAGTGTTACTCCAACCTCATAACCAATAATGTTTGAGCTATTAGTAAATATTAAATGTCCTTGTAATCAAACTTTGTTTACATTATCTCATACTACAGAGATTATAGTATTTGACTCCTTTGGACATTATGGAGGGTGATTTTATTGTATTTCAGATTTTTTTGTAGTATTTAGCAAGATTTTTAGTTATTTTTCCAAAAGAGAAGAGTCCAGCATTTTAAAAACAGCTATAATTAGGTGCTTAAGTGGCCATATTTACAAAACTTCAGCGCTTTTGAAAATCTATCCTAAGTACCTAAATATGAATTTAAAGGGCCTAGTTTTAAGCTTTCATTTTTTAAAATCTTGGTCATGATCTGTGTGTGTCAAACTATCCATTAGCTCAGTAGCCACAGCTAGGTCAAACAAATGAAAACAACACTCTTTCAAAACATCACACACTGTAAGCATGACAATACTTTGTCCAGGCAGATAAATTTTTAAAAATTTGAGTTGAATTCATCTGGATTTAAAAAAAAAAACATTTTGCTCCCTCCTCTCTCTATCTCCTTGGCCCACCACAATTTCTTTCCCCCTTCCACTTTAAATTAAGTAGTTCACTCTTAACGATAACTTAGAGGAGCTATGCTGAAGACACTCTCCAATGAGAACAAGCACAAACTGAAGTTAAAGAACTACTGAAATGGCCAATTCTCAATTGATTTTATATTTTGAATGAAGTAGTCTTGGCACTCATTGGAAAGTGAAAATTATTACTACTACTACAAGGTTACTTTTTGTTAGACGAGGAACAAACTGGGGTGAACGCAGGTGATGGAAGGGGCTTCCTGCTTTTAAATGACTATCAAGATATCACTTTTGAGGTTCATGTTATGGTTGTTTTAAGTAAATTTCAGCCTTTTCAGCCATTCTTTAACTTGTTTGTGTTCGTCTCTAACTTTCGTTAACCTGTGTTCTAAAGAAGCCTGCCTAATTCCAAAACATGAATAAGCCTGCAGCCTTTCACAAAATACTACGTTGGGATATGGCCAAGTCTCATGCAGTGACCAAGTGCTCCCATGAATCGAACTCCCATCGAATTTAGGATGGTGAATTGATGCCTACGGATGTATAACATTCAACACTTTCATTACCTCACTGTACTTTCAGGTAAATAAATACAAAACAACAGTGATAATTTTACAAAAGAAAGAGGGATAGTGTCATAGTTCAAGTGACATACTTTACAGATACTGGACCAGATTCACTGGTACATTTTGGCTCCTTGTACTGCTCTGGTGACTCAAAGCAGACAAGAGTTCCAGTGAATCTGGTCTACTGCTGTCTGGCTTTCTGTATGTCAAATTAAAATTTACTTATGCAAAGCCTTAAAAAACACAGCTAAATGGAATTCTGTATTTTTTTATTATTATTATTAGTTTTTGCAGTGTTCATAACACAATTTTGTGGCACTCGGACTACTCACTGCAACAAATAAAAAGCAATGTTTAAAATAACTGAATAAGGTACTTAAAGAGGTTTTAAAAATTGATAACTAAACATACTGTATGGGATCGATCTTAATTACTGTCCATGTGGAATTTTTTTCTTGTGGTTTTTTTCAATGAAAAAACATTAATGAGAAACTTTAAAGGCTTGTTAACAATATCCTTTCATCAATCAAAGGCACTGTCAAGTACACTGTGCTCACGTCAATTTTCACCTTACCACACAGCTACCATTTCTTACTTTCTTATCCACTCTCTCACCCTAATATATAGATCCTTGTCTGAGTAGACTTGAGGGTGATGGAGCCCAGACGTTCCCCATCTGTCTGCAGCTGGTGCCACTTGGTCCAGAAGACTTTGGACTACTTCCCTTAGTCACTTAAAGACACATCAGTACCTGCAGTTTCTCCCGTCTCTGGCCTCAGCTTTTAACTGCCACCTACACATTACTTCACACAGACCAGAGCCTGTTCTGGATCAGCATTCTGTACAGCTCATTTTAAGTCTTCATGTTTCCACAACTGATAAAGAATAAAACTGTTGTTAACTTCAGCTTCTTAAACAACAACTTTTTAATCAAAAGCCCATTAAACATGAAAAAACCCAAATAAAAAAAAAACAAAAAACCCACCCACAGACAATATCAAGATTTTTAAAAGGCAAAACTATTTTAAATCCTAAAATATCTCAGTGTCATAAAATGTTCTCCCTTGCTGAAGAATAATACACAATGAAAAGAAAACTATGAACAAAATGCATTAGCATGGAGAACCATATAACATTAAAAACTATTAAGAACATGGGATGGAGGAAGTTAGTATTATGGTAGGCCTTCTGGAAAAATCTGTGGGAGAAAATTGGAAAAAATCTCCTACTTTTTCACATCCTGTATTAAGCATATTTATTACTCATACACCATGTATGTTATTTGAAATAAAAATAGCACACGGTCCTTCGACGAGCTATAAAACTGGTATGACCGATTTGCACATCAATGTAACTGAAATATCCTGCCCACTTTAATAGCAACTGAATGTACTGTCAGTAATATTTTCCATTGTTTTTAAAGCAAGTCACACTAAAGCAAAAAAATAAATAAATAAATAAAAAAGATATATACAGTGAGTGAATGAACAAGGAGAGAAGAGTATTAAAGAGAAGCCTTTTCAATACAATATTCAATTTCTATAAGAATATAACAGGAATTACAATTAAATCTGTAAATGCAATTCTTCAAGGATTTTTACATTCCTTTAAGATTGTTACTGTTATCTCAATTACTCTTGAGATAGTACATAAATCTTACAGGGCTCCCATTGGATTACTGCGCTTTAAGTTTTTAAGCAATTTCTTTTTACAGATTTTATTCTTATATTGCATTTTTAAAAGGAAAATAAGTCCTGAAATTACACCTTTCACAATAAGCACTCTCAGAAATAAATACTGATCTGTAATATTTATAAATACAAGTAGTTTGATGTTACTGTTCAGTTTTTAGCATGTCTATAACTTAATATCATCTGGATCATATGGACAGCAATAATATTGTTCATCTGACATGTCCAGAGTTTGTTATTAAGTAGGTATGTTGTAAAATTAACATCAAGTATGATTTAAATAACCTAGAAGTGAACAGAGTATAATCTTGTATTTGACAATTATTGAAGAAGAATTAAATGGACACTTCATAGGCCAAATCCTGCTCTTTGGACCAAGACAAGAAGTTCCACTAATTTCCCTGGGACTGCTTGTGTGAACAGGGAGAACAGAATTTGGGCATAGATCTAAAAATGTCCTTGTAACTAAAATGAATTGGTTTACTGTTTAAGATGCTTACAGTATGAGCTCATTACTTCAAAAACTGTGCTTGCATGAAAGTGATCCGTAACAATCTTTAAGCCTGAGGCCCTTTACCATTTGGTATTGATACATAGGATGTAATCTGCATTTTTCATTGGGGGCATAAAACAGAACTACTAGTGTAGATGCAATTTTATTGTCTATCTGATGCAGGAAGTACAACATATTTCTTCTGAAATATTTCTGTTGGATTTAGGTCGCTGTATGTTTTCTATGGAGGAAAAAAAGGAGGAAAAGAATGACCCATTGCAAAATTCAGTTTCTCCTATGGTCAAGGGCATCTATTTCATTATAAATGTAGTTCCGCCAAAACAAATATTATTTTTGAATCTTTCATTATCTTAGTCTCTGGAAATGGGCTAAAACAGCATGTGTTGGTATTAGATGCTGCAGAGCCAGCTGTCGTGCCTGGCTGCACAGTGTCTCAATGTCAGCAGTTCAAAGCACTGCAAGGCTGAATGGGAGGAAACTTGATAGGTCAGTGGAACCCAATTCCAAGTAAAAAGAACATAGCTTTCTTGTTTCTAGGGGTTTTTTTTATTTGTATTTTTTAAAAATACTTTTTCTTTAGTTCTATATTTTCATAAACTATGCTATGACCTCTCTAGCCAGATTAGGCTTTAGGCTACTCCAAAGAGATTGCTTTTTATGTTAATTTCTATTGGCTTCTCATAATTGTACTCAGAGCTGTACAAAACTGCCAGTTTGAACCATGCTGTTGCCTCCTTTAGTGGAAACTTCAGGGCATATATCAAGACTGTTATGACAAGGCAGAGAAAACCCTCAGAGACAGAAAACAAAAACACTGGTTTTGCATTGCTGTGACACAACAAAGGCAGGCCAAAACCAAATCCCAGTCTTCCTTGTTTTTGTTTTTTCTGCTATATAATTTTTAAGTTGCTTCTGATAATTCAGAAACACTTGTATGCAACACGTTTTCTCCTAATGTAGCTGCCTGACATATAGTTTTAGTGTGTGCAAATTCTCAATAGCTCAGTTGTGTTGTTCAAAGTATTTCATCATAGAGAGTCATCTTGCAGAGTACAGCACAGAATCAAGACATCATACAAGGAAATCAGCATTATTACCACAAAAAAGAAGAATACTAACAGTATACCTAAGTAGCAATGTGGATTCCCCTCTTTGAAACAGAACCCCTAGAGGTTCTAGTGTCACAGTGCCCTTCATTAGTGGTCATACCAGTGTGCAGTTTGGGCATCATTAGCAATCTCTGAAATTACTGGCAAAGAAAGGCCATTCTTCATCTTACTATCTAACTACAGCACCTTTCACAATACATACATGGGATGCAGAATGCAGGATTGTAATAATATTAGACAGCTAATTCCTGAGGCAGACTGTCTGAAGCACTGCAAATAGGGCAGCTCAGAGATTTCAACTCCGACGTTCATTTTCAAATTCATTCTTAAACAGCAGGAAAAAAAGTGGTGAATGAAGGTCTAAACACATTGTAAAACACATGCATCTAATTCTTCTAAGCTACAGTGCCCTCTATTGGAAAACATGTGGACAAAGAATATGCAGCTTGGCCTACAACATAAAAATAAACATCAGCATGCAAACACATAAATGTATGCTGCTCAGAGAACAACTGTATGCTTATTAATAAGTGAATTTCTATCATCATTCTAAAGTTCCTTCCTGTACAGCTGAAACTAATGGCATGCTGCTATATCCCTACAATATGTTTCATCTTGACTTTCACTTATTTTCTAGACAAGTAAAAATAATTTTCCACAACAGGGAAAAATCAGAATAAAGCACCAGTATCTAATATACTTATTTTATAATTATATATATTACTGGTATACAAGTCATTTGCCTACTTGATATAGTTTCTTTTTTATAGCCTTTTGTTTTACAGTATGAAATTATGAATTTTAATTCTTGATATGTTATGATAGACAATGTCAATTTTAACACTTTCCTGGCTTCTAGTTTTGTCATCACAAACTAGTGGGTTCAAATAACAGCAGGTCCAACTGATGTTTAAGTACCTGAATACAATCAAGTACCTAAACAGCCTAATGATATAAATTGCACCTGCACAAGGGTTGTGGATACAAAATTATATCTGCAAATATTTGTGCATGCAAGTTGAAGTACAAAACTGGAGACTTGGTTGAGGTTTTACTAAAAATCTGTTCCTCTGCACTTTAAATGATTTACAGTTACTGTACTCAATGAGAGTGTCTTCATGACATTCAATTTACTATTTCAGAAGAAGAAAGAAGGATAAATTTATGGCAGAACAAATGTAAATATCTACCGATAAGCAGCAAGTGATGTAATATTTGAAAAAGGTTAAAGTTTACATAAGGCATTGTGTTCTCTTGTTGGTATCCACATATTATAAAAGATAAAATACATCCAAACTGTACATATTATAAGGCTATATTTTTATCTCAGGGTACTGGTGACATGTACAAACCACTTGAGCTTTGCTTTCTTGGTTTATATTGCCACCAGAAACCCTTGATAAAAATACAGCCTTATATTGTACAGTTGGGTATAGTTTATTTTCTCCATATATCATATACTGCATTTTATTTACACACATACACACAGAAACATATACATGCATAACACAACTTTATTAAAAAGCTAATATATCAATAATGCTGCATTAACAAGTAATACATTGTAACATAATACAGTAATTTCTTTGTTAGCAAAGAGCTTTGTAAAGATACACCTACAAGAATATGGAAAAAAAAATCCGTATTTCCATGTTATAATTTATGACTCCCAGACTGAAAATTTCAGCTCTTGGTAGTTTGCAATATTTTACTCTCATGGAATCCTTTTTAAGTAATCAGAAATTTTAGCTTCAATATCCTTTGACTACCTATATTTTCTATGGATAAGCTATATGAAAAAAAGCTTTGTTCCTAACAACTCAGAGTATTGTATAATGCTAAATAAAAAAAGCAAAAATCACATTACTGATCAAAAAATATAACAAATGAATTACATTTTAAATTTTTTGAGCAAGCTACTGTAACTTAACTGCTTAATTTGAAAAAGCTCTTTATTTTGGCATAAAGTACTTTACCAGCATCTACTTTTCTGTCTTCTTACTGCAGTGTTAATATAGACAAAATAATTTTTATTCATATCTTTCAAGCATCTCCAACAATTTGAAAAGAAAAGCTGTGAATAGGCAATTCAATAGCCATTTCCTTTTGAATGATTCTCAATGTGTTTAATTAACAACTGTTTACGTAAAACATAATTTCAACAGTTCAAACATCAAAGAGAAACAGGAGAATCTTGGGCACCAATCCTGGCATAGGTACAAGCTTTTCAATCTGGACAAATACAAAAGCTAGGAAGGAATAGGGAGGTGTGTGCTGAAGCTTTTACATTTCATTTTGCTCTCAGAAACACGCAAAGGCTTCAGACTGCCGGCTGTCCCCTCTGTGAGCCAGATGCTTCCTTAGAGGGGCAGTTGCACCTAACATTTGCCATGCCCCTCCCACTCCCTTATGCTTGCTTTAATGGACATTAAAAATAGAACAAAACAGGACTGGAGATGGGAACAAAATACATGCACAACAGGCACAGTCCGCTGTACTCATTCTGCTGTAAAATGTAAAAACAAGAAAGGGCATACAAGCTGCGTCCCCTAGGACACATCCAGCTTTTTTAATATAGTAGTGCCACCACACATTTCACTTCGGATGTTGTATTATATTTATATGTCACTCAAATATTTACCATTTTCCTGAATTCTACTGTGTGTTCTGAAAGCTTGTTATAAGCCAAGTATCTTTGGTTATGTGTTTTGGCTGTATAACAGCTGTGGCTGAACTGCATCAATATGCTAACTTTTCTTTCTGAAGCTTCTCATGTGACAAAAGCCACTGTTTCAGATGAGTTCCTCCTCCGTAGTTGCCAGTCTGTCCACTGCTGCAAATCACTCTGTGGCATGGTATTATAATCGGAACCTGCAAAATACACACAAATAAAAATAAGGTTTCTGAATCATTTGTCTGGTTTTTCTTGAAATTATTATGAATTATATTTCTTGTGGTTCTCTGGTCAGAAATGTAAATCCCACCCTAGCAGACCCTGGTTGAGTGCCAGTAAGGCCAGGGCATGCTGCTGGAGCAAGTGCTGGCACAGAGTCAGGCTTCACATATTGCCCTCATGTCTGTGGTGAATGCTCTCTGGCCTCCCTGTCCCCTAGCTCTCACAGCATACTATAGGAGCAGATGAGGTGGGAAAACAGCCACAAGCCCAGGAGAATAGTCTACAAGAGCAGTCATTTTTATCATTCACCAGTAAGTGGGCAGAGAAACAAGGACAGAGGCGCTAGGATGGCCAAAGAGGGAGGATATGAAAAGTGTTATCTCCCTGCATCTGCTAATAGCCATTAAGTTATTGGTGACCTGGATTCAAATATTAAGTTATGAGCTGGTCCAGTGGCCATTTGCTGTATTGGTACATGGGAATATCAGCTGCCAAGTCCAGGACTGGTTTCTGGCTCACCAGCTGGACATAGGTTGGAAATGCAGTGCACACAGTACACTCATCCATGCAGGAAAGGAGTGCCTATCACTCATTACTGACCCCTCTGGGCAGTTAAGTAGTGACACTATTGGGCTCTGAAGAGGAAACTGATCCCATTCTGAGCAGGAAAAATAAGCATAAAGTTTTGAGTGTGGGGATAAAGGTTTAAAGAGGAGGAAAGGGAGATATCGTTAGGGCTCTTAAAGTGGAGGCAAAGGTCTCCTCCTGAGGAATATGTTACGACCATGTAAAAAGTATTGCATGTTCTCTCTGAGAAAAATGCCATTGCTCTGCCCTCCCCAGCCTTCAACACCACAGACTCAGAACACACCACTAGACAGCTGAGTGATAGATGATGAGTGATGAAGTCTCATTCTCACAGACCAGTCGCCAAAATAAAGTTTAGACTGTTAGGGGCCAAAAGTCCTTGCAATCAGATAGCATTTTGGTGGCCTACATGCAATGAGTCGGTGGTTTCAGGCCAGTTCCCAGTGAAGAGGTCACAAATGTTGCTATCACAAATGTCACTCTTGACAGCGTCATGAGGAAAAGGGATGACTGTGCCATGGAGATTGAACTACCATCTCACTCAAGAGATTGTCCTCCTCTGTCAGAGTGAAACATACTGTGAAGGAGAGAGGGCTTCCCTTTCACAAGAACCACAATCTTAAAAACATATAAGAATTCAGACAAATGTAATCAAAGGAGTGCAGTGCTTCTTTAAGACATTAATTGTAAGTGATGTGATGTTCTTCTGCTGAAACAAACAGGCGAAGCACAAATTTACAGTATAGTAATTCATTTTGCACTCTTAATATCATATTACTGAGATTTTAGCACATACTGGTAGCATATGCTTTCGGTTGTTAGTGGTCACTGTCTTGTCCGTTGTGAATAAAAATGCATTTCTTATATGAGAATCCTGACTTCTGATATCAGATGGTTTAACAGGTGTTCTTTATCCCAGAGTCAGCACAAAAACAACCTGGTTCTCCTGGTAACAACTTTTCAAATTAAACAACAGAGTAAATGGGCCCCCAAACCCCATATAACTTGTTAGCGGATTTGTTAACGACTCTCATTGGGTGGTCCTAAATTACATACCCTGCTATTGCCAAAATCTGCATTTTGGAAGATGGCAAAGCATGTTTTTCAGCTGACTCTGTGTCTTTCTTAGGATTGCATACCCTTTGGCAGTGAAGAGGAGACAACATGAAGATGGAGAAGCGTGTCCATTTTAAACACAAATATATCCTGCGGTATTTTTAGTAGAGGCATATAAATCATGCATGTATGATACATATACATGAAGGGGTTTATGAGTTGCTGAGGAGGAGGAGGAAAGGGAGCAAAGGTGGCAGATTTTGTCCTGAGCTAGATCCCATGCAACCCTATTGAAGTCTTCAGAGTTATAGATCATGTTAGGGAAGAACATGAGACCCTCCTGAGCACTCAGCATAGTGGAGGAGAGGGGAAGGTCAAAGGCAATTTTAAATGATCCTTATGGTCCCCTAATCCAGGGGCTATCCAGGTGCAGGTCTGGTCCCTAGCATAAACTAGAGCAGCCTAAAGACTAAAGCAATGTTTGCTGCCAAATAACCCCACTCCTCTGTGGCAGTCTGGGATTGCTGGTCCATGGACACAGAGTCTGTTATGGTAGCTTTAGGTCACCTTTGAATTCACCTTACAGAAGGAGAAGCTTCCAGTGTCTACAACTTTAGGACAACTTTGCACAGTGACAGCACTGCAAAGCTATTCTAAGCCAGGGGAAGAGCTGGATCTTAGCGTAAAAAACAAAAGGCTCATGCAGGTCCTAGTCCTGCAAAACAATGCATCTGTGTAGATATGAATCAACAGAATTCCACATGGAAGAAAAGAAAGATCATGTTTCCGGGCCTGGGATATACATACCCATATATATGTGTAAATGATCCTTATGGTCCCTTAACCCAGGGCCCATCCATATGCTAGTCTGGTCCCTAGCATAAACTAGAGCAGCCCAAAGACTAAAGCAATCTATGTTTGCTGCCAAATAACCTTACCCCTCTCTGGCAGTCTGGCATATATATATAGGGTTGTGTGTGTATCCCAGGCCCTGAGGATTTATATGTCCCTAAATTTGGTATGCTGTGTCAGTGTTTCTCCAAAGCTCAAAGGAAAGGTTTGCATACAGTAGCTCCTTAGCCATCAACAGCACAGCAGCATAAACAAAAATAGGTATTGAGTTATGAATATTTGGTTATGATGAAAATAATTTTCCAAAAGGAAAAAAGAATATTGAATGAATAAGGATAACACTGATGGTTTTATACAGGATCTACGTACTATATCAATGAGTGCACTACAAATATCTAAAATACATAGAGAGAACAGTTTTAGAAAATGGAATATTTGCCAGGTATCCCTTTGCTACCACTTTAGCAGCTAGGGAAGGCAGTGTTGGTTAGTGTATGGAGCACTAGATTAGGACTCAAGAGACATGGAGTTTTATTCCTGATTCTGCCACTGGCCTGCTGAATGACTTTCATTCATCTCTTTGTGCTTCAGTTTCCCATATGTAAAATGATACTTTTTTTGGTAAAGGTATTTGAGAACTTCTGATGAAAAGTACTATATACAATTATTATTATAATAGAAATTAATTAACAGCAAGTAAATCTGAGATTGATTGTGTATGTTTAAAACCTATACCAGGATTCATTTAATTTGCACTCTAAACAATTGGAGAAACTGTTTTATACCTTTTGCTTTGTAGCTGAATGTCAAGGGTTTTAAAAAATGTAGATGAAAAATTACATAACATGCTGATAATGTACAGAAGTACATAAATGCAATGTTTTTTTTTATTACTGGTGTTTATATATCATCCTTGAAATGCACATCATAAAAAATTCAGCACATTATCTTTAATCTTATAACATTTGTTTTGATAACTGGATTGTATTTCAAATGTGGTGATGCAATTGTGAAAGGAATGAGGTACTAAAAAGTGCATCCTTCAAGATGCTGAACATTTTAGATATTAGATATTTGGTAGTTTTCTTGATCCTTATGAATAGATGCAAAATATTACATTGATTCATTTTCTACTCTACTTTGCAGTTTTCCTTCATAAGGCTCAAATTATGCTTATTTAAGGTACTCTAGAAGGTAAGAATAAGAATGAGGATGCTCAATGTCCTCAACATTCAGCACTTTGCCGAATCAAGCCCTTGAACAGAAACAGAAAGCTAAATGGATTTTAAAAAAGGGTTATGATGATGGAAAGGACACAGAGTAATGGATATTATTTTTTTAAATCTAGAGGTAGAACATATATATAGCACATGGGGATATAAAAATTTGACTGATCTTATTCCACAAGTGAGTTATGCAGGACACCTCCAATGAGCATCAATACAATTTTTATACACCACCACATCATCCTGTATTTTGTTTACATCACACTTTAAAGAAGTTATTTTAAAAAAATATTGATATTCTTTTTGAGATCTTTCCATCCATAAAATCTGGTTGTATTTGTTATGAAATACAGGTCTTGGAGTGACAATATACAAAAAATGCGAAGATATTTAAATGAGCTTTTCTATAAATCAGGGTGTTGTGATGCTAAGGCCATACAGTTTACAAATCTTAAGGGCCAGGCACACTCCTCCTGATCCAGCTCCTTTGTGCTACTCAGGTGGTAGGAAGCAGTGAGATTTTGTCTGTAACTGGCCAGCTGAGAATTCTCCCAGAGAGTGGGGGCGGGGCACACTGCTCTGCTGGTGTAAAGTCCACTCCTGTGCCAACTTCCCCCTGAAGGGGAGGGTGTATTCAGGTGGAAAAGGACATGCCACCAATTCTCAGCTGGAACATGATCCTTTGGGGACCACAGCCAGCTGGCACAAGTTAAAGAAGTCCATAGGTTGCTGTAATTCACCCTGGGGCTGGCACAGATCATTCTATAGAGCTGAAACTGGATCCCTGACGGCCCACGAACATGCTCCTGTACCACACAAATCTCAGTGTAGAAGGCAGTCTGACCCAGATGCTTTGTATATCAGAGGAAATCCGGGCATCTCACATCTCCACTGGGATGCTGCTTCTGTTCCTATCTCTGAGGGGAGCAAGGAATTAGACACTTGGCACTAGTCCAAAACAGATTATAGCAAGTGTAACTTGATTCCTGCTTTTAATCTGATCCCTCTTTTTTGGGGCGGTGCTTGAGGACAGGGTGAGAAAGTGTTTTGATGCCAGATTCTTTTTGTTTAAAAGACTGCAGCTGTTGGAAACCAGAAGTAGTTCTGGCAGAGATTAACAGGCAAAGTGCAAGCGATAAATTCAAAGGTGCAAAATAAATACAATTTTGTCCATGGTTACAGAAATAAGGTAATTTATGCCATGTTTGTCATAACATATGATATGTATATGATGTTTGTTATGTACTATGTGTGTATGCATCATTCTACACAGCCTTGGAAATAATTCAAGAAAATGCATTACAATCACCCTGTAATTTAAAAATATTGAATATCACTTCAGTTTGCTTTAATTGTGGTGACAACTTTCAGACTACTAAAATAATTAAACCTGCTAAAATTTATTAGAGCCCTAAGGACATTTTGGAAGGAATACTACCCTAACCCTCTGTTTAAAACCTCAGTTACACTTAATGTAATTTTTATCAATAACCAAGCAGTTCATAACATTACAGCTCCATTGAAATCTTCATGCTGTGAAATCTAATTCATCCAATACATGAATCCATCACTTACACAGACCCTATCTCAAATGCTATAAAACTTCCAAACCCATAGATTTGTCTTCAACAAAAATAACATGAAGGGGCCTTTCAATCAATAATGGAATCCCTCTGATTCAGGTACCAGCTGAATATTTTCTCTAACTTTGCTTTTGTTCTTCTGGGTAGAGGCCCACAAGGGAAAGAGCTTGTTTTCACTTGCAGCCTCATCAATACCTAAATCCTGGTGAACAAGTGACACTGAGAAGCTGTAATCAATAGCTCCCTGTGCGTTTTTTCTTCTGGTCAAATGGTTCAGCACTACTGACAGGCCTGACACTTAGAACATGATGCTAAATCTTTATCAACAGCCATCTAGGTGACTGGCAGAACAAGACTCGGGTGGTCATTAACGCTCATGGCAATCTGTGAATAAACTAACTCCTCAATAATAGGTTTGTTTAGAAAAAGGTGGGGAAAAAACTCTCTGCACAATGTATTGATTGCCTCTGAACTGCATTTAGCAAATTCTGTCTGAAGATGAAACAGAATGGTGTTCAACTGCGGTGCTCTGCTTGTTAAGAGTTTTCAATTTGACGCAATAGAAAACTGACCATCCTATTACACTGGTTGATGGACTGAATACTTACAGAAAGCTGCCAAACTGTCAAAAATAGATCAGTGAGGCCATAATGGAAACAACTGAAATATCAAGTTATAACATACAACAAAAATCACACTTAGTAAAAAATAATCTTTCAGTTTTCTCATGTCCCATTGCTTTTTCTCCCCTATTCCCTGATAGAAACAAATACTATAATATGAACCAGCATGTGTTCAAGTTTATTGCCAGCCACCTAAGGAATTAATGCACAACTAGTTTTATGCATTTGCAACATTTCAGATCCATACTTCACAATCGTCTCTTAAATGCACAATTACTCTATTCAATCTTGAATGTTTCAAAAATTTTGGTTGAATAATATTCTTGACTTATGTTAGATCGATATTAGTGTCAAGTTATACACTTAGTTAGGTTTAGCCTGAACAATAACATAAGCAGAAAGAACATAAAGGGCCTTTATACAGTTATTGCTGCTGTTAACAGACCAATGAAGACATCTTATTTAACTCATAGAATAGTCATTTATGATGGCCTTAGACTAATCAGCCCAACATTCGAGATCTCCCATGAGTCTCTGTGATTTCTTTTTGATCCTCCTATAGTATTCTAATGAGATTTTTAATTGAACTTTATGGGTTCCCTTTGAGGACCACAGACCTCACAATCAATCTAAACTGCAGTAAACTATTTGAAGTTTTTCTTGCAAAAGGTGAGCCATCCCTGCTATGTCCTTGGCATAATTTGAAACAAAGACGTTGCATCTCTCAGCTGCTGCTGGCACCTTTTTCACCTTCTCATAAAGTTGAAGGTCATTGTATGAATTATGTGAAGCAACTTAACTACAAAGGAAATGTGTACACTGTATACTATAGAAATTAAGCACCACCCAGACATGATTTGTAGAAGAGAGATGTATGTTGTTAGGTGGTGGAAAATATAAGGCATACATTTTTTATTACTAACTTTGATTTCAGTCATGGTAGGTTTTTACATATAGTTCTGGTTTTTAGACACTTGTTTCTAGTGATAATACAATTTACAACCCTCAGGAATTCGTGCTTTATAATTTTAGTGACTTTGGTCATATTTGGACAGACACATTCATGGAGATTAATAATGTAAGGATAGATTCAGACAGGTTGCAAAACAATAAATGTTTCTGAATATTGTTACTAGTACCAGTCAAATGTCAGCAACAGATAATATGTGCAAACAAATGCTGATGTCAGAAACTGTGGGAAGTAATGTTGCGTAGCTTGGAAAGCAAGGATTACGGGCTCTATTCACTAAACTTTAAACCATTATGTACAAAAATCTGGTAACTCACAAAGGCTTAGCTTTTGAAACTGCACACTTTGCTTTTCATGCATATCCTTAAACTCAGGACACATTGGAGGACACACAATAACAGCAATTAACTCTTCAGAATGCTGTAAAAGCACCTGATTTATGCATTTTTGACATAATATACAAGAGCGATGACTACTCAAAATGGGCATTTTCATCTTAATAAAGACGTATATTATTCATGTAGGAGTTGTAATGTACTAGTGCTTATAAGGACTCAACCTGCAATTTCACTAAAATATTTAATATTATGTCAAAGTGGATGAACTATGTTTAGTTAGATTTAAAAGCTCATTACCCTCCCCCATTGAAAAAATGCAAATCTTAAACGTTAGCTAGTGCCTAGTCAAATATACTATGTCTAATGATGTGTTTGTGAAATTTGCAAGTGCAATACAAAAAGTATATTAAGAATTTTGTAAGTGCATATGTGACTTTCGTATGAATCTACCAACACAGTGTGATACTATGTTTTGTCAATACATTGTACTGTACTTGACAATACAACTTATTTTAATATGATAGATTGCTTTCCAATACAATATGGTGTACGTTAAGACAAGGCAGTGCAATGCAAACCTACAGGAAACAGTTCTCAAAGAATAACAATGTAGTTTTGTGCAAAAGGATATGTAATTGCTATTGCCTAGAAATGTACCCAGCTTTGCCCTCAGGCTGCAGTGGAGCAGCAGCATCCAAAGTAGTGGTAACAGCAGGTTGTGGTGTGAAAATTCCTGCTTTTTCCCCTGTGAGAAAGGATGAAAATAGTTCTGAAAATATACAGCACAACTATGGCAATTTTTAAAAATGGAGTCCTATCTTATTTTAGTTATTTCCAATCCCATGCTACAGTGTTTTCTATTCCTGATATGATACCACATTTTAACAGATTTCAGGTTACTGCACAGCATTAGGGAAAGGCATATATTAATATGATATCATACCAACATTTCACAATAGAAATGTGCTAATATAAAATATTAATATTATTAAACTCTAATGATGCTGCTGTTCCAACACACGCTTTCATTATTGCATATCTCCTATACGTCCAATTTGATTCCATAGATATTTTACACAAGTACACATATATAATTTTATTGTATTCCAAAAGGATGTCTTTTTTCCATGTCTCTGTTATTTTCCATTTAAATCTGCATGCTGTTCTTAGAAATACAAGTCCCAGTATGTGGGTCAGTTATGTGCTGTATTTCCTTTATAAATCAGGAGAAATATGCACAGTGTATGCAGCACTGTGAAAAGCAAAACTTTATGATTTGTGTATGTAAAGTCACCTCCATGTGTGAAAATATAGATTTTTGTATTCACTTTGCAACCACATATTGTAGTCTCTTATGTACCTTATTAAAGAAAAATCTGAGAAAACTGAATATGAAAACAACATGGAAGGTCAAAGATTACAGCACTTATGATACCAGAGAAATGAAGATGTAGTAAGGTATAGAAAGACACACGTTGCCGAGGGCATTTGGTAATGAGGAGAAACATGCTCAAAAATGGCTGAAAAGGCCACAATGTTATAAATAGAAACCAAACAAAATATCTTTGTAGGCAGGTACGCCTGGCATCAGTGGAAAGATGAAGAGCCAGTGACATCCTCTTTACTGTTCCTGAACTTCCCCTTTCTGTACTTGTGTAACAATGAATACTGATACCAATGTTGTTAACACAAGTCCTATTTGCCCAAAGAGCGTGCATCCCACAGATGATAACAAGGGCTGTCTATGGCTTGCAGTCCTGGCATCAGCTGGTGTATTAAAGTAACAACCAGTGCCATGCTGAGATATACAACCAAAATCCAATGGACCCATAGGGTGATCTGAGTCTAATCTCAAGAGGAGGGGCAAATATCCCAAAGCCAAACACGGTGGGGTTGAGAAGCTAAACTCCCTCTTCCTTCTCTTTCCTCGACACCTTGATTCTAATGGCCTAACCCATATGCCAAGACCTATATAACCTCAAGTTTAATATATAAGGTCACACTAATGGATCCCAGCCAAACTTTGAGCCAATTTGGTATGTTAGAAGTATTTGAGGAAACTGTTAGAGAGTTCACCAATGGTTCTACAAAACTAGAGGTCCAAACTCTCAGCTGGAGTAAATTTGATAACTCCTCTGAGTTTAACAGAGCTATGCCATTTACATAAGCTGAGACTCTGGCCCAGTCTCTGAAGTGGGGAGAAAATCTGATCAGCCCAGACAACCCATAGCTTGAACTACTGAGACTCTGAATCATACTTGTGCCTTTATGGATGAAGAATCTATTCACTCCTCTCATATTGTCAGAACTATTTTCAGGTCGAGAGAGATGTACTGGTTTATAACTCAGTTAAAGCCATTCACATCTTGTGAGAAAGTGTCACTGTTAAGTGACAAAGGACTCCCTCTCCCTAAATGTATAAAAAAGTTTAAGAATAACAAAATTTGTATAGGTTGATGTATTAAATTAAAACAAGTGCAATGCTTCTTTTCAAACCTACTAACACCATAAATGGAGGGGTATAAATCATATTAAACTGGTTCATGCATTAATGCTGATTAAAAACACTTACTGACCTTATTACTCATGGTAGAGTAGTTTTCATAGCAGATAAATTTAATCTAATGACATTTAGCCCACAAAGCTTTCCGTCTAAACCCACCATCTTCCATCAACTTTATTTGAAAGTTGACATGAACTTACAGGATTGCTTCTCATTGCTCCTCCCACTGCTCTTGCTGCTTTGCTGTTGCCTGCCAGGTCTGCTAATTGCTTGTAAGAAACTGCCTCTCCAAATTTCACATCTCTCAACAGGGTCCATAACACTTGTCTGGTGAATGAATCTGAAAAAAAGAAGCAGCAATATTCATAAGCATGGTTTAAACAGTCAAGATAAAAATCATTAAGAACTCTACACAAACTATGGATTGAACAACAACTTTTCTACTTTAAATTAAAACAGCCCAGATACTCAGTCCTGTTATTGTGTTCTATATTATGGTATTTAAATACATGATTATTAGAGTGTTTCAAGTAATTGATCACTATAAAAAAGGGATTTAAGGCTTTGATTTTTCTATATTTTTAATTTGCTTCAAGTACAATTATCCTGTTAACTCATACAATATGGTTTTCCATTAAACTGGCAGAATATAAATTAGCACAGAGTCAAATTAAAAAAGGAAGAAATAACTGGCTCTACCTATTTTACAAAGCTCTTGTATCTCTAGTTAATTTCAAACTTCAGCTGGGACACACTGGAAAAGAAGCCCTAGAGCCAGTGGACTTGGTATTATCCTGGCTGACTGCATTTTATAGTAGACACCCCCAAGCTACTGTTCAGAATTCTAGACATTATAAAATGTAAGGACTAGCTGTGACCTTCAATATACAGTACATCCTTAATGATAAGGGCATGACAAATAAAATAACTTCCATTATTTTCGTTTTAATTCATAATCATCATCAAATTGCTTTTAGTTTTCATCCTGTTGTAATATTGCATAAATGAATGCATTAGAACAATTTTCCCTCTGTATTGCACGGTTTTAAGTTTCCACCCAAGGATTATTTTACAGTAAGAAAACAAATAGCTAGTTTAGGGTTTAGTTTGGTTTAACAGCTATTGTTCTTCCAAGGTACTTGCAGAAGCTGTGACGACAACTACAAAACATCTCTAATGTGGGTAACAAACTGTAATAAATAAAAAGCAAACAATGATGAAAACACTAGTCTCTTCCTTTGGCAACGAAACAAACTGATTAAAAACATTTTCTTCTTATTCTGGTACCAACTGCCACTGACTATGTTATATGCAAACCTAGTGAAATGTGATTTTGTTCTTAAAGGAAACTCATACACCATTATTTGTGTGTTAAATAATAAAAATCACTTCTTAACTGAAGGGAAAGATAATCACTTCATTGAAAAAATCTGTTTAGTCTTTATTATAACATTAAGCAAATTAAACATCGGCATAATCCAGGTGATACTAGAAAAGGGTCATCAAAGAAATTAACTTTGTTGTTCATTAATTTACATGGATTAGTAGAGGGCAAAGAGATAGCAAATCTGCTCTAGTTTTTTATGATATAATTTCAAACTGTACACCATTTGTGGCAGTCGGGTGACTTTGGGGTTAATCAGACTGATTTGTCCTTTTAATTGCTTTCTATTCAAAGAAAATTCATTAGATAATGTTCTCTTCAAAATTCATGAATCAATTTAACTGAAGAAACCACATTAACAGCTTTGGGTTCATTAGCACATGCAGTTGTGTTACTAGCTGATTGCTAGGAGGGTTTCCTTAGGCAAACAGATTTTGTTTACTGTGATTTCTTTAGAAAGGTTTATTTCAAATCAAATTGTTACTTATTATTTTTTTAACCTCTTTTTAAGGCAGCAAGATTAGTGTTAACCTTGAGCACTCAGGGATTTCAGGGAATTATTGCCTGATGTCATTTTTTAAACCAATGAAATAAAGTAAATCCACATTGCCAGGGACTCACTCCAAATCCTCCCCACCCTCTCTTTTTGGCAGAGAAATAGGAGGCGGGTTAGGCCCAGCAGGGTAGGTGGACCTGGAACTTTACAAAACCTGTAGGAATAAAATGAGAAGTCTGTGCAAACTTAACTGGAGCATGGAATAGTTACAGGAAACAATGGAATGGTTCCAAAATCATCATTTGAGAGCTAAGCAATAATGGGTCTTTGTAGTGTGATGGCCAAATTATTGAGTACCTTTTAACATTCTAAAAATATTGTATATTAAAACAATTATATATCAGTATGAAAAGACAGAGATTATGTATTTTTGATTCATTGTACATTTTTCAAATGAAACAGTATATATTGTATATTTACTGTCACAAAACATTAGACGTTATAGTTCAAAACAACTCTATATTTAGTAATCACGCACATCATTTTATAAAAGTATCTGAAAATTCAATTTTGCCCTGTAGGGAGCAAATGCATTAATTAGTTTAAGCACTCAGAGACAGTGCCAAATACTGTTATTAAACTGTCTACAAGTGTTAGTACCCGTATGCATAACCTGCTCAAAATTAGATGGCTGACCCTTCATCAATTTTCAATCCAGGTGCCAACATTCTATGCTATTAAATATCATCATAAAGTGTAGTAAAATTTGCACATAAAAATTAACACACACATGCTCTCTCTCTCTCTCTGTATACACACACACACACACACACACACACACACACACACACACACACACACACGAAAACGCTTTATATTTTCATGAGCTTAGGATGACTACATAATTCTTGAGCTGAACATTGAAGCAGAGCCATGGTGTAGATATTGTATATGTTGCTTACGAAATATATTCCATTCAGAGTATGGGAACTCTGCTGCCCTTTTTCCACACAATGGTTGTTGCTAGCAACAATGGAGCACTTGACTTTGTTCAAACATGCATTCTATTTTAATTGTTAAACAGCTTCTCAAATTTTATCCTTAAATGTACATTACATTTTGAAAGGGATGAAATGCTGAGGTGAAGGTTCCAGCACTGTGGGTATCAGGTATCTCATAGCCACATAAGTAAAGAATTGTAGACCCCAGGGACACTATTGGCTTTTTGATTGGCGATGGCTTTCTTGTCCAATTGAACCTACTAGAAACAGTTAAGTAGAACAAGCTTTTCTAATAGCTGCATTGGTAATAACTGAAGACTGTAAAATAAGGGAATCAGTCAAAACTTGAAACCTCTCAATAAAACTCACTCCTCCCATAGAGATGGGGAAACACAACAACAAGCATAGATAGTGATATATAGTCTCAGCTGATGTTTTTATTACATTGCTGTTAAGAAGACAATGTAGTGAAGTCCAGTTTGCAGGACTACAGGTATTTCAATGAAAGATGCATTTTAGAAGTTCGTGCCGGATGAAGGGCTGGAGGTGTGCTAGGCCATGACCTGGGTAGCCCCTCGCTCCCATTATACAAACAACTGGCCATTCTGAAGCAGGTCAGAAGATGCCTCATGCCAGGTCTTGGGCAATAGAAAGAAGTTGGTTGCATGGGGAAATGGCCTGCTAGTAAGAATTATCTCGTATTCTGGAAAGGCACTAAGAGAAATTGGGGGCTAGATGGTAAACGAGGAAGAAATGTGTAAGAGATATAATGGCTTCATGGAGCAAAATGAGGGGGGAAAAAGGGAATGAGGAGAAAAAGATGGTATAGGTAAAGAAGAAATAGAAACTGAACAAATAAATGACAAGGTAAGAAAGAAAACAGGACAGAGAAAATAAAACCTCTCTCAGAGATATACTGTTGAGAAGTGAGAGATCTAAGGGACCAGAGAAGCTAGGAATGATGTTTTCAGGGATTGTTTGTGGCTTGGTTTGGGGATTCTGTAGTTCTGTTGGAGGTGGTGGGGTGGTGTTTTGTTTGAGATGGCTAATACAGTTTAGTCCTGGGTATTCCATTTGGGTGCCTAGCTGCAGTGGTTGTGGCCATTCAGTGGCCACAATAGGATGATCAACAGGGTTAACAATAACTGGCTGTATAAATCTGGACTCCTTGGTCACTATTGTGCTAGGCAAAGGGAAACAAGGCAGGAATAAAAATGTACAGAATTATGCACCTGTGCATAAACAGAGGCTGAAAGGGTTGATTTTGCTTCCAGTCATTCCCTGTGATAACTGCTGGGAACACACTCTATTGACAAACAGAACTCCAGCTGTTAAGAGATGCTGGAAAAAACTGAAATAAATAAATGAGCTTCCAGCTCCCATGAGCAGCTCCACACTTTTCATGGAAAAGGTATGAATCCCTTACTTCCATCTCTCCAGAGGATGTTTGGCTTGGATAGGATGGGACTTACACATCATTTACTGCAACAAATTACTCAGAAGATATAGCCCAATATTATTTATTGAAGAGACATGAGCTGCAACTAAAAAAGATGGTTACTCACTTTGTAACTATTGTTCTTTGAGATGTGTTGCTCATGTCCATTCCATTGTAGGTGTGTGCACACCTCCGTGCATGGTCACCAGACCCTTTTTCCCTTTAGCAGCACCCATAGGGCCAGCTCCGGCTCCCCCTGGAGTCCCGGGCACATGCTGCGGTATATGAGACACTGCCGGCCCTATGCCCCCTCAGTTCCTTCTTGCCACCAACTCTGGCAGCGGGGACGGGGGGCAGGTCATGGAATTGACATGAGCAAGACATCTCAAATAACAACAGTTACAAGGTGAGTAACCATCTTTTCTTCTTTGAGTGCTTGCTCATGTCCATTCCATTGTAGGTGACTCACAAGCAATACTTTGGAGGTGGGCTGGAGTTATGGATGAGCTGCCTGCAGCACTGCTTTGCCGAAGGCTGTGTCGTCCTGTGCCTGCTGGACAATGGCATAGTGGGACGTGAAGGTGTGACCTGACAACCAGGTGGCAGCCCTGCAGATGTCTTGCACAGGCACTTTCACTAGGAAGACTGTAGACAAAGCATGAGCTCTGGTTGAGTGGGCTGTAATTATCCCCGGAAGTGACACCTTCGCCTGCTCATAGCAGAACTTGATGCAGGAAGTTATCCATGATGAGATGTGCTGGGCGGAAACAGGTAAGCCTTTCATCCAATCAGCCACCGCGACGAAGAGTTGTGTAGATCTCCGGAACGGTCTTGTGTGCTTCATGTAGAATGCTAACGCCCATCTAATATCTAGCATGTACCACCTCCTCTCCTCCTCTGAACCATGAGGTTTGGGAAAAAACAAGGGGAGAAAATATCTTGATTATAATGAAATTGGGAAACAACCTTAGGCAGGAAGGCTGGGTGTGGTTGCAACTGAGGTAATGGCTACCAGGAAGGCCACCTTCCATGACAGCAGCAGTAAAGGGCATGTAACCATGGGCTCAAAGGGTGGCCCCGTGAGCTGCGAGAGGACCAGGCTGAGATCCCAGGGAGGCACCGGGTTATGGACCTGCGGATAGAGTCTCTCCACCCCTTTCAGGAACCTAATTGTCATAGGGTGGAAGAAAACTGATCTCCCGTCCAAAGGCTAGCGGAACGCTGATAAAGCTGCTAGGTGGACATTCAGGGAGGCCACGGCTAGTCCCTGGAGTTTTAATTCCAACAAATACTCCAGGATCACCTGTATCAGCAACAACCCAGGCGAAATTCCCTGGGACTCCGCCCAACAGGTAAATTGCTTTCATTTTGCCTGATACACAACCTATGTGGAAGGTTTCCTGGTACCCAGCAGGATTTGCTGGACTTGTGCCAAACAGGCTTTCTCGTCTGCGTTCAGCCATTGAGCCTCCATGCTGTGAGGTATAGGGAGTCCAGGTCCATGTGTAGCAAGCGACCGGGGTTCTGGGACAGAAGATCATACTGTCTCGGTAGCTCCAGCTGGGGGTGGGGGGAAAGGGCGGTGATCAATAGGTCCAGCAGCATGCTGAAACAGTGCTGACATGGACAGGCCGGTGCAATTAAGATAACGTTGGCCTTGTCCCTCTTGATTTTCAGCAGGACTGTGTGAAGAGGATGAATGGGCAGAAACGCGTACATGAAGCTCCCCGACCACTGCAGCAGGAAAGCATTGGAGAGCGACCTGGCCTCCAGACCACGGAGGAAGCAGAACTGCGGGCATTTCCTGTTCCATGCTGACGCAAACAGGTCCACCTGGGGAGAGCCCCACCTTTGGAAAATCATAGAGATCACCTCTGGGTCAAGCGACTGGTCGTGGCAGGGTAAGAACGACCTGCTGCGGCGGTCCACCTCGTCGTTCCTTGCTCCAGGGATGTGTGAGGCTATTATGTGAAAATTGTGCCTCACTGCCAGGTCCCACAGACAAATTGCTTCCTTGCAGAGGGCTGAGGAACAGGCTCCCCCATCTGTTGATGTAATACATGGCTGCTGTATTGTCTCTCAGTACCTGCACCAACTTGCCCACTCCATAGGCTAGGCGATTAGCCCGTAACTCTCTCATGTTGATGTGCATGTGCCTCTCCTTCCTCGACCAGACCCCTTGTATGCCAAGGCTGGTGCTGATATGGCCCCCCCACCCAAAGTCCGAGACGTCCAATACTAGAGTGACCGAGAGGACTAGTTCCTCTAACGACACTGTCGAGGGCCTCCACCACCAGTCTAGTGTGGCCAGGATCTGGGGGAAGGAGTTGGGGGGAGACTGTGACCACCCGGTCCAGGAAATGTCTGCTCAGGGCATAAATCGAGATGAGCCATGACTGAAGTGGTCTGAGTCTTAGCCGAGCCAGCCTCACCACATAAGTGCAGGCCGCCATATGGCATAACAGCTGCAGACAGTGCCTGGCTGTTGTAGTCGGGCAGAGGTGCAGGTGAGCGATGATGGCGGATGTCACCTCAAAGTGTGGCTGGGGCAGGAAAGCTCTGGCTTGAGAAGCGTCCAGGACCGTCCCGATGAACTCTATCCGCTGCACTGGAGTTAATGTGGACTTCTGCTCGTTTATTAGGAGGCTCAGCTGGCAGCAGGTGGCGCATGTCAGATTCACACTGTTCTGGACCTGGGGCCTGAACCTGCTTCTGATTAGCCAATAGTCCAGGTAGCCCCCTTGTGCCTCAGGTGCGCTGCCACTACCACCATAAAGTTTGTAAATACCTTTGAGGCCAAGGAAAGGCCAAAGGGCAACACTGCAAACTGGCAGTGGGAGTCAGCCACCATGAAACAGAGGAAACGTCTGTGGCTGGGGAAAATAGAAATGTGGAAGTATGAATCCTTTAGGTCGAGGGCGGCATACCAGTCTCCTGGATCCAGGGAGGGAATGATGGAGGCAAGGGAGACCATGTGAAATTTCAGTCTCTTGAGATATTTCTTGAGATGATGCAGGTCTAATATACGCCTTAGGTCCCCTTTCGCTTTGAGGATGAGGAAGTACCTTGAGTAAAAACCTTTTTCCCTCATGTCCGGTGGAACCCCTTCTATGGATCCCAAGCTGAGAAGGGTCTCTACGTCTTGCATGAGTAGTTGCTCATGAGAGGGGTCCTTGAAGAGGGATGGGGAGGGAGGTATTCGAAGAGATAGAAGCAAACTGGAGGGCATAGCTTGCTGAAACTATGCCAAGGACCCAGCGGTCCAAAGTGACCTTGGCCCATTCAGACAGGAAGGGGGCTAGATGGTTCAAGAACGGAAATGGGGATTCAGGGAACAGGCTGGAACGCTGTCCTCAGGTATATCTTCAAAATGACTGCGCTTGATTACAGGATCACCTAGATGACCCTTGCTGGGGGGCTGAGGAGGACCCAGGCAATGGTCAATGTTGCCTAGACCCCCTATTTCTGTCCCTTTGTCTGTAGAGCATGAACCGCTGTGTCTGGTATCTCTGCTGTTGCTGGCCCTGAGGACAGTTTTGGTGCCTAAAGGCCTGGGGCATATAAAGACCCAAGGAGCAGAGCGTGGCCCTCAAGTCTTTCAGACCATGCAACTTCACATCTGTCTGGTCCGAAAACAAGGCCGACCTGTCGAAGGGGAGGTCCTGGATAGACTGTTGGACCTCCTGGGACAGACCTGAGGATTGCACATACAGATGGTGGAGGCCATGGCTCTGCCCGCCGAGTCTGCTGCATCTGAAGATGCCTGCAGTGCTGATCTGGCCACCATAATACCCTCATTCAGGATGGTGCTAAAGTTCAGCACCTGGTCCTGGGGCAAAGCATCCGCAAAGTGCTTTAGAGAATCCCAGAGATTGAAATTGTCGCTGCCCAGGAGAGCCAGTTGACTGGCAATTCGAAACAGGCTTGCCGTCAAATAAACCTTTCTCCCGAACAAGTCCAATTTCTTGTTGTCTTTATTTTTGGGTGTGAAACCGGGCTTTCCCTGCCTATCCCGCTGGTTGGCAGCATCTATCTTGGCTCCCTTAGAGGTTGGGGGCCACTGATGAAGGGGTCTGTCACAGAGCCTTCACTATCTTTAATACTCCTTCATGCATGGGGCGGGTTGGAGTGGCTGCTGCCAGGACATTAAAGAGACTTTATGATGCCTCCTTCAGCTGCTTCACCTCCAACCCCAAGTTGGAAGCCACCCTCTTGATAAGCTCTTAATGCGCCCTGAAATCATCCAGGGGCGCTGATGGTCCCTGGGTGATCACCTCATCTGGGGAAGAGGAGGAGGACTGGAGGAGCGCAGTGGGTGGTGGCATCCGCTGATGAGGGGCCCAAGAGAGGTCCCTTCGTGGGCTCTGAATCGTCACCGTAGGCTGAATGATGGCCCTTCTCTGTACACCAGTGACCTGAATGACTACAGACCTGGCCCCATTGGAAACCCCCAAGGTCCCTAATACAGCCATTGGGGTGGCCACTGACACTGAGGCCATTCTGGGGCTGCCTGAGCAGAGGGGTGTTCCGGCATCTTTTGTGGGTGGTGACAACTCTCCCAGTTGCCATCCGCTTGAGAGGATGCCAACTCTCTGTCAGATGACCATGGTGGGGCTGCATCGGAGGCTGTATGGTGCCAAGTGGAGGGGAGGCGATGACATGATCTGTGGATGCTCCAGTGCTCTGGAGAACGACCTCTTGGCATCGTTGATCATGATGACGATGAGCCATGGTGCCAGTGCTGCGACCAGTGCTGATGCAGGGAATCATGCCCCAACCGTGAACTGGAATGCCCGGAATGCTGCTTCCCCCTCGGTGCTGAGTCTGCCTCCAGTGACCGGGTTCTGTGCCGTGCTGGTGTGGGTGAACTCCTTGGTGCTGGGGAGCGGTGCCAACTTCCTTCTGGGGAGTGGCCTCTTGCAGGCGACCCAGACAGGCTCTGCCTCCTAGAATGAGCTTCACCCGCTGCTGGGGACTGTGACCGGTGCTGAGAGGGTGACCTTGCTCTGTGCCCTGCCAATGTGGGGTACTCGGACAACCGTGACCCGGAGCAACTTCTCAGGGAGCAGTGCCATGTCGACCCTTCCATTTGGGGTGACGGGGCTGATGGATATTGTCCCCCAGACTCTGGGGATCACCTAAGTCAACCAGGGGGTCCCGACACAGGCTTCCCCTGTGACACCGGCACCTTCTGTCTGGGTGGAGGCTGGGGCGGGGGTGGCATGGGCAAAACCAAGAAGGTCCATGCCGCATGAAACACCTCCGTTGTCGATGGTGCCGGCAGGTGCAGAGATGCCTTCCCACTCCCAGGAGTCAGGGGTAGCTCTCTTGTTGGAGACATAAGCTCCGGAGGTGGCGAGCGAGTCTCCACTGTCTGACCTCAGTGCAGCCCTGTGCTCAACCCCACTTTCTTGAATGGTGCAGGGGAGCGGCCTCACTCTGCGCCTTGCTTTCGCAGGTTCTTCCTCGACAGTGATGAAGATGTCTGGTGCCGAGGCAGGGCCAGTGCCAATGGCGCGCTCTGCACCAATGCCATGCTCGGTACCCAGGTAGAACAGGTTGGTTTGGAGGTCAGCCTGAGTGCTGCCTCCATTAGTAAGGCTTTCAAGCAGATCTCTCTGTCTTTTTTAATTTGAGGTCTGAAAGCCTTACAAATCTTGCATTTTTTGTTACAATGAGCTTCCCCCCCGGCACTGTAGGCAACTATCATGGGGGTTGCTCAGTGGAAAGGTCTTCCCACAGGAGGCACAAGGTTTGAAGCCCGGTGACCGGGGTATGTCCCGCTCCCAGCAATGTCACAGCCAGGACTATTCTAAGTAACTAACTACCACAATTAACAACACTTAAGGACTAATCTACTTAACTAAGACAAACAACAAATAATTAAGGATAACAAAAGGGATTGAGCATCTGTAATGCAAGGTGAAGCAGTTCCAGCAACCGTCACAGGTGGAAAGAAGGAACTGAGGGAGTGTAGGGCCCACAGCGCCTCATATACCGAGGCAAGTGCGCGGGGCTCCAGGGGGCACCGGAGCTGGCCCTACGGGTACTGCTAAAGGGAAAGAAGTTCCGTGACCATGCATGGAGGCGCGCACACACCTACAATAGAATGGACATGAGCAAGCACTCAAAGAAGAAACACCCCTTTCAACAAAAAACTTCCCACAACACTTTTTAAGCATATACAACAGTAACTTTTTGCAAGTATTTGGAAGATATGACATTTCTTATTGATTTGTCCTTTTCAGAATAAAAAACAACAGGGATTAGATTCCATTACCTGCTAATCACTTCCCAAATTTTATTAGAAATCTAAGTTATATTTGAACAAGTACAAAAAATATATGGAAAAACTTCACACTCATAACTTAACATCATCCCAAGCAATTTTGCTGAAAAAAGTGTAAACAATGAACTCCCAGGCTGAAACCTTGTAAGCCAAGATTCAGTGTAAAGCGAAGTTATAAATACCTGGTAAAAGGAGTTTATAATGAACTTACTTAATGCCTAAATGGTACAGGTGTTGTGCCATTTTCTGGACATATGATGCCTGTCAGACTACATTTCCCCATATGAACAAGTTACTTTAATATAGGAGAAACACAAACTGAAAACATGTTCATTTTAAGGTTGGGTGTGTCACACAATAATTTAATTAAAGGCTGGAAGCATTATAAAATGCAACAATGAATTACTATCAAAGCATAGGCATAACAACTACCACAAAAATCCAGATGCTGCAGGCAACATGAGATAGGAAGAGCAGAGAGAATGGTGGATACCGGTAAGAACTCCAATAATTCCCTCTTTCCCTCTGTATGTCTTAAAATTCTTTGGGCAAGGTAAGTTCAAAAGGTAAGAGGCCTAACTCCACCTCCTTATCCCATTGGCCAAGAATAAGGCTGGACAGGACAAGACAGGCAGACAGACTATTCACACTTCTTTCCCAAAAGTTTTCCCATTGTTGGGAACCAGATAACTTATTCAAGTCTATTTTTATTGTGTTTCCAAATGTCAACACAGACAAATACTTCCACCACATCCGTTAAATTGTGTATATTGTGCAGTCTGTATGGAGCAGTACGAGGATGGATTTTTTAAAAACCCAATTTTTCTCTCTCAATGAATACTGCTCAAAACGGTCAAGCCTGACACCTTGAAGACTGAAATCTTCAGTTTATCTATAAACAAGAATGGCAGTGGCACTGCCAGTTTCCTTCTAATGTAAAAAACTTGACCTGGATCTCTGGTTGAAAGAACAACTACAATTAGTTCAATCCTATGCATTTTAGCTGATGGTGCCAACTACTCTACCATTTAGTTCTAATCATGGTGGTGGTTTTTAGTAATTTGGACACTTGTCCACTGTGAGCTAGGGAAACCAAATTAATTCTACACATGCTACTAAAATGCCATCAGAGGGTAACAAGATTCAGTCACTGTTAGTTTGAGTTAAATAGCAACCTATACATATCTCGTTACCAATCCTCTGAGCTAACCACTTTCCTGATTTTTAAATGTAAATTATTTTGCACACTGAAGATTACATGAACCATTCCTTCTTTCTTTTTAAAAATGATCAGAGATTACTGACTATATCTGATTTAGCTAATTTAATATTTTGTTATATTACTATTTACTATGTGTTAAAAGAGTATCCAGGAATTTAGATATTATGACTAGATATTATGGTGACTTGTGTCCTATAAATACAATAAATAGACCAACAATATATTTGAAACAGATACACAGGATGAGTGTACAGAACTTGAGAGGCTGCAAATATTTTAGAGAGGTCATTGTTGAAAGTCTAAGACAGACATTTTCTCTTATTTTCTCTGTATCTGTTTGCATGATGTATACATATATTACAGTAGACGCAGAATGTGGAATGTGACCCTGCCTAATTCAAAACATAAGATTTATTTTTACAAATTAGCTCTGACCTTTATGACCTCATAAGTAACAGAACCAAAGTAAAGATTAAAGTGGTTCATAAAGGTCAAACATAAAGTGTAAAAATAAATTAATCATTTTCATTTAGGAGATGTCCTATTAAATGTATACAATTCATAATTAACTTTATAGTCAGATATGTATTTTTAAAAATATTTTAAAAGTGAAAAGTTACTCAAACTCTCCAGTCACAGTGAGGTTCCATTTTTATCATCCCTCAATTACTTCCCTATTAAATATACTCATTTTACAAGTAAAACTATTTATTTTTTTCTAACTGCTACTGCTGCAAATTCAACCCCGGACCTCAGAGTGAGGCTGAATTTTTCTGGCTAATATACCAGTAGCAGGAATGGAAATTCTTCAATTAAAATATAACAATTCTATTTATGATGTACGAGTCTAAAGGTATGTCTACACTACAGTTGGGGTTGTGAATTGAGCTTGTGAAGACATACCTGTGCTAGCTTTAATCTGGCTATCTTGCTAAAAATAGCAGTGAGAACACGGTGGGCTGCATGAGCAAGTGCATACCCAGGGGTGTCAGGTGGACTAGTGCAGCCTTCATGGAAGCCCACGCTGCTACATCCTCACTGCTGTTTTTAGCAAGCTAGCTAGATTAAAGTTAGCACAAGTAATTCTACACTAGCTGAAATCACACCCCCTGGCTGCAGTGTAGACATTATGATAGATTATGATTAAATGTATCTATTTGTATGGCTTCCCCTCACCTTAAAACTGACCATCCATATGAACCACCTACTACTTTCATGGTGTGCATATGCTATTTACAAAGAACGTTTAACATCTGACCTGTAACATTGTTTGGATATGCACCAACAAATGCTATAACTGTACCCACATTCCTCAGA